>NW_026888053.1:0-91900 GCF_032173495.1 Musca vetustissima | reverse complement strand
CATTCAGCTTGCCGTTGTCTGGATGTTTCTTCATGAAAGTTGAATTTTCCGATGGTGGGCCCACAGACTTCTCTCTTCCGATTTTTGCATTAAAATTCCCTAGCAGAATTTTCATATTGATACCAAGGCAGCGGTCATATGCTGTTTCTGGTGTCGTAAATCATAATTCGGTCTGTTCATCTTTGCTTTGGTCGGAGCATGGGCGCAAAAATAAGACTGATGTAGAAGAACTTCGCTTTTATCCGGATTATAGCAATTCGCTCATCTACTGGCAGTGACTGGGTATAATGACGAAGGTCTTTTATTCATGTAAACCAATCCCGCAGACAAAATCATGTCCCATTTTCATGAAATCTATAATACAGTGTGTAATCATCTGATTTACTTACGCCGGTCCCTTTCCATTGCATTTCCTGTAAGACAGGATATTGGCTTTGTACTTCTTAGTACATCCGCCAAAGCGAAAACTGCTGTTTTGGTAACGTGTGCACATTCCAGTGAGCAGAGCGTGGTCCTTTAGGTGAGTCGTTAAACATCAGGGGGTTTGGTTTCCTTTTTCTTTGCTTTTTCATAGTAGGAGGGATTTTTCCAACCTACTATGAACCATTTTTTTGTAGTTCTTATGGGTGACTTGTGCAGATATCAGCTCACTATTTCAAACAGATGATGAAAAAGAAATACCCCAGGTGACACCGTGGGGTCAGTGTCCACAATTGAGATGAAAAAGAGGAACCACAATAAGCCTAAACTTTGCCACGTTAAAGCCAATCAGCTACCGCTTGGTATCATTATTCCCTACGCCACCGAAAATAGTCCGGTTCAACAAATTCGGCACGCTTGTTACTCAGATTTTTAAGTATATGCATATGAGATATTGGAACCGGGTTTATTTTGAAATTACCGGTTCAAAATTTGAAAATCCGTTCTTCTTTCCTCTAAAATTTATTTTTTATCGTCCTTGGCATAAATTTGTATGTTTTTAGAAAAAAAAATCGATAAAATAATCCTGAATATATTTTATATAAAAAGGAATGTATACTAAATTCATACGAAAATTTAAAAAATTTACCATTTTTTTATTGATATTTATTATACCCTACACAACTACGTCGTCAGAGGGCATGCTCTCCCAGCCCCAGTTTGAACACCGCGAAATATTGGTCCTAGACCCACGTTTAAATACTGATTGTCATATCTCGAATAGCTGAGTCGATCTAAATACATGTCTGTCCGTCCGTCTGTCCATTATAATTTGTAAACACGATACAGACCACAGTTATGGACCAATCTTCACGAAATTTTGCATGTAGGATGGGTTCTGGCGAATGAGAGCCCATTTTTTTGGGGAAGATCAATTAATATTTAGAGGGTGAAACGGACGCAGATGCTCCAGAGGCCACAATGGCCCGAACATCATGAAATTTTGCATGGAGAAGGGGGATCGAGGCAAAGAATAAACATGCCTATTTTGATAAAGATAGGTCAATCTATAGCGTATATATTTACCCCTGAAGGACATAGACCCGAGAAGTTGATATTATATCCAAGAGGAGTGGTTGACCATTAAATTTATATCAGTTATATTTTCGTATGTACTTGGTAGGTGGGAGTTACACGTAAATACTTATAGGTGTTTACGTGTTCAGATATTATTTAATTATTACCATTACCACTCTAGAGAGCAGAAATATAGCGCTGGATCGCTTCGCAATGTTCCATGAGGTTCCAGTTATGGTCAAGGCCAAAACCGCCTATAATTTTCGGTGATGATCAGATAATAATTTTGAGATAAAGTGGACCGAAAACTTAATTTTTTGTTATTATCGATCTATAGACCACAAATGAAAGCCTGAACATCACAACACAGCCCACTGGTGAATGAATCTGGACAATAACTGCACTGAATACTCGTAATATTCGGAAAAAATACGTCAGTGTAAGGGAGAAAGGCGCTGTTTTACCTCTAATCGAAGAGGGTGCAAATATCACGAAATTTTGCCCAGGTCTCTAAATAAACATCACAGAAAGTTTGAGTTCCGTGGTAGTCTTGTGTAGGGTATCGTATGGTCGGCCCCGTTTGACTATACTGGTTTATTTTATTTTTTTTATATAAATATAACGTATTGGAACTGGTTTTATTTTTTTCAATAACTGTTTAAAATTTTGAAACCCTCTTCTTTTTTTTCCTTAGAAATTAATTTTATTTGCCATGGCTATATATTTGTGTGTTCTCTTTTTGTTAATTTATTGAACCGGTTCCAATTATCCCAATTTATCATCACAATATTTTACAAAATTGCAGCTCATAAGATTTTAGGTGACGTCTTCACGCACTGAGAAATCTATATTTTTACAGTTTAGGTCTTTCTGTAATTTACCTGTTTTTTTTTTCTCACTAAACCCATATGTATGTGTTTCAATAAATTCGGTTCACATTCCTTATTATGTAGAACTGTTGGATTCGTCCGAATTACTTTAGAAACATACAAAGTTTTGCTAAATACGTCGAAAAAAAATGTTAAGGAAAGAATCGATTTTCTAAATTTTTGAACCGGTTTAATATCTGAATAACCGGTTAAAAAAAGTTGGAAACCCAGTTATTTATTTCCTCTAAATTTATTTATTTATTTTTTGAATGTTAAGGAAAAAGAACCGATTTTCTAAATATTCGAGACGTATACTCAGATAATAAAAACCCGATAATAATCCGCTTCAATAAATTTAGTAAGTTTTTTTACTAGATTTTTAATTATATTCATACAAGGTATGGGAACCGGTTTTATTATCTGAATAACCGGTTCAAAAATTTGGAAACACGGTTCTTATTTCCTTGAAATTTTTATTTTATATATTTTATTTTTAAATATGACTCTTTCAAAGGAAGGTACATTCCCACCCAACGGATATGGCTAGAAACACGTCTATTCCACGTTACGACTTTTGAGTGACCTTCAGTATTTTTTTCTAATCCAAATAATATTCTCTACACCATTCCAAATATTCAAATTAAATATACAATTTTAAAAATTTGTTATTGGCTTATGTTGAAGACATTTTCCCCTTCCCCGGCCTCCACACGTGCCAACATTTTTTTTTTTTTTTTTTTTTTTTTGCAAATCCTAGAACTTAACATTTAACAATGAAATGATGTCAGCAACAGTCGCCTTCCCTAACATATATTTGAGCGCCATGCGTTTTCGTCTCATGTTTAAGACATTTTAGACTTAGGCTAGATGAGGGAATAACAGTTACAACAAGAGCAACAAGAACAACACCATTACACAATACAATACAATTTTATTGTTATTCGTTCAATATAACCATAGTAACGTCGTAACGCCGACATATGGTCCGTTAATGTTTTTTGTGTTGGCAGTGCAACTGATGCAAAATGTTCAACAGCTGCCAACAGCAACAACAACAAAACAAATTTCATTTCGCCTTGTTGAACATTTTTATGTTTGAGTGGTGGTTGTTGTTGGCTTTTATGTCTCTTAACGGTATTTAGTGTTATTACAGTGTAGTACTTAACGAGATGGGATAGTGGAATCGGAAATTGTTGTTGTATGTGTTTTATGCATACATGGTCACTAATTTTTATTTGAGAAATGTAACCATACTCGATTAAATGGTATTCGTATAGAGACATGTTCTTAATTCGCAATTTTTTTCCTTAAATAGATCAAGATCTTTACAGGGGAATTATAATATTATATTATGTGGTAGTAGGTTGTCCATGCTTTGAAAAAATTATATTCCAAACTAAATACACTCAGTCAGGCTAGAAAAACTGGAGTAGGAACTTCAACAGTCAGAAAATTAAAGTGCAAATTTGTTTGGTTAGTTTAGTGCGCTGTACAAAATTTCGAGCAAATCGAAAGATATTAAGGGACTTTGGTGCACCATTTACATAAAATCGGACGAAAATATATATGGGAGCTATATCTAAATCTGAAGCGATTTTTACGAAACTTAACACACATCAGTCTAGACCTTATTCATTACTCTGTGTCAAATTTCGAGCAAATCGAAAGATATATAGGGACTTTAGTGGACTATTTACCTAAAATCGTGCGGAACTATATATGGGAGCTATATCTAAATCTGAACCGATTTTCACGAAGCTTTCATCATTCTAAACTTAATTCAGTATGATATGCCAAATTTCGTGCAACTCGAAAGATATATAGGGACTTTTGTACACAATTTACCTTAAATCGGACGAATATATATATGGGAGCTATATCTAAATCTGAACCGATTTTTACGAAACTTAACACACATCAGTCTAGACCTTATTCATTACTCTGTGCCAAATTTCGTGCAAATCGAAAGATATATAGGGTCTTTGGTACACCATTTACCTTAAATCGGACGAAAATATATATGGGAGCTATATCTAAATCTGAACCGACGGGCGGTCGAACGGACGGACGGACATGCATAAATCGACTCAGAAAGTGATTCTATGCATTTTCTCAAAAGGAACCATGAGTCTATCTCGATTATTTTTGCCTGTTACAAACATGTGCACAAGACATAATACCCAGTACCACAGTGTGGTGAAGGGTATAAAAATGATCAACATTTTGGAGTAGCTCCCATATGACGATTCCAACCCATTTTAGGTATTATTATGTTTTTAACTGATTTTTCTCATCGAAGTTACTATAATTCCGCATATGGGATTCCTGGTGCATAAAATACTTATTTTCCAAAAATTATTCAATATATGTAGTTTAATCCCTTCTTGTGGCGCCCAAACAAATTTGCACTTTAATTTTCTGACTGTTGAAGTTCCTACTCCAGTTTTTCTAGCCTGACTGAGTGTATTTAGTTTGGAATATAATTTTTTCAAAGCATGGACAACCTACTACCACATAATATAATATTATAATTCCCCTGTAAAGATCTTGATCTATTTAAGGAAAAAAATTGCGAATTAAGAACATGTCTCTATACGAATACCATTTAATCGAGTATGGTTACATTTCTCAAATAAAAATTAGTGACCATGTATGCATAAAACACATACAACAACAATTTCCGATTCCACTATCCCATCTCGTTAAGTACTACACTGTAATAACACTAAATACCGTTAAGAGACATAAAAGCCAACAACAACCACCACTCAAACATAAAAATGTTCAACAAGGCGAAATGAAATTTGTTTTGTTGTTGTTGCTGTTGGCGGCTGTTGAACATTTTGCATCAGTTGCACTGCCAACACAAAAAACATTAACGGACCATATGTCGGCGTTACGACGTTACTATGGTTATATTGAACAAATAACAATAAAATTGTATTGTATTGTGTAATGGTGTTGTTCTTGTTGCTCTTGTTGTAACTGTTATTCCCTCATCTAGCCTAAGTCTAAAATGTCTTAAACATGAGACGAAAACGCATGGCGCTCAAATATATGTTAGGGAAGGCGACTGTTGCTGACATCATTGTTAAATGTTAAGGTCTGGATTTGCAAAAAATAAAAAAAAAAAAAAAATGTTGGCACGTGTGGAGGCCGGGGAAGGGGAAAATGTCTTCAACATAAGCCAATAACAAATTTTTAAAATTGTATATTTAATTTGAATATTTGGAATGGTGTAGAGAATATTATTTGGATTAGAAAAAAATACTGAAGGTCACTCAAAAGTCGTAGCGTGGAATAGACGTGTTTCTAGCCATATCCGTTGGGTGGGAATGTACCTTCCTTTGAAAGAGTCATATTTAAAAATAAAATATATAAAATAAAAATTTCAAGGAAATAAGAACCGTGTTTCCAAATTTTTGAACCGGTTATTCAGATAATAAAACCGGTTCCCATACCTTGTATGAATATAATTAAAAATCTAGTAAAAAAACTTACTAAATTTATTGAAGCGGATTATTATCGGGTTTTTATTATCTGAGTATACGTCTCGAATATTTAGAAAATCGGTTCTTTTTCCTTAACATTCAAAAAATAAATAAATAAATTTAGAGGAAATAAATAACTGGGTTTCCAACTTTTTTAACCGGTTATTCAGATATTAAACCGGTTCAAAAATTTAGAAAATCGATTCTTTTTTCCTTAACATTTTTTTTCGACGTATTTAGCAAAACTTTGTATGTTTCTAGAAAGTAATTCGGACGAATCCAACAGTTCTACATAATAAGGAATGTGAACCGAATTTATTGAAACACATACATATCGGGTTTTAGTGAGAAAAAAAAACGGGTAAAATTAGGAAAAGACCGTTAAAACGTAAAAATATAGATTTCTCGTCGGTGAAGACATCACCTAAAATCTTATGAGCTGCAATTTTGTAAAATATTGTGATGATAAATTGGGATAATTGGAGACCGGTTCAATAAATTAAGGACGAAAAGAGAACACACACAAATATATAGCCATGGCAAATACGTAAAAAAATTAATTTCTAGGAAAAAAAGAAGAGGGTTTGCAAATTTTTAAACGGTTATTAAAAAATAAAACCGGTTCCAATACGTTATATTTATATAAAAAAATAAAATAAACCAGTATAGTCGAACGGGGCCGACCATACGATACCCTACACAACTACCACGGAACTCAAACTTTCTGTGGATGTTTATTCCGAGCCTGGGCAAAATTTCGTGATATTTGCACCCTCTTGCCCGATTAGAGGTAAACAGCACCTCTCCCTTACACTGACATATTTTCCGAATATTACGAGTATTCAGTGCAGTTATTGTCCAGATTCCATTCACCGTGGGCTGTGTTGTGATGTTCGGCTTTCATTTGTGGTCTATAGATCGATAATAACAAAAAATTAAGTTTTCGGTCCACTTTATCTCAAAATTATTATCTGATCATCACCGAAAATTATAGGCGTTGGCCTTGACCATAACTGGAACCTCATGGAACATTGCAAAGCGATCAGCGCTATATTTCTGCTCTCTAGAGTGGTAATGGTAATAATTAAATAATATCTGAACACGTAAACACCTATAAGTATTTACGTGTAACTCCCACCTCCGAGTACATACGAAAATATAACTGATATCAATTTAATGGTCAACCACTCCTCTTGGATATAATATCAACTTCTCGGGTCTATGTCCTTCAGGGGTAAATATATACGCTATAGATTGACCTATCTTTATCAAAATAGGCATGTTTATTCTTTGCCTCGATCCCCTTCTCCATGCAAAATTTCATGATGTTCGGGCCATTATTGCGGCCTCTGGAGCGTATTTGGTCCATTTCACCCTCTAAATATTAACTGATCTTTCCCAAAAACAATAGGGGTCTTCATTGGCCAGAACCCATCCTACATGCAAAATTTCGTGAAGATTGGTCCATAACTGTGGTCTGTATCGTGTTTACAAATTATAATGGACAGACGGACGGACAGACATGTCTAGATCGACTCAGCTATTCGAGATATGACGATCGGTATATTTAAAGGTGGGTCTAGGACCAATATTTCGCGGTGTTACAAACTTTTGGGGCTGCACAAAGCTATAATACCCTGACAACATAGTTGTGTAGGGTATAATAAATATCGATAAAAAAATGGTAAATTTTTTAAATTTTACCCGTATTTTAATAAAGTTAGTATACATTCCTTTTTATATAAAATATATTCAGGATTATTTATCGATTTTTTTTCTAAAAACATACAAATTTATGCCAAGGACGATAAAAAATAAATTTTGAGGAAAGAAGAACGGATTTTCAAATTTTGAACCGGTAATTCAGAAAATAAACCCGGTTCCAATATCTCATATGCATATATTTAAAAATCTAGTAAACAAGCGTGCCAAATTTGTTGAACCGGACTATTTTCGGTGGCGTAGGGGATGATAGATACCAAGCAACGGCTCTGATTGGCTTTAACATGGCAAAGTTTAGGCTTATCTTGGTCCCTCTTTCATCTCAATTGTGGACACTGACCTCCCCGCGGTGTCACCTGGGGTAGTTATTTTCATCATCTGTTGAAATAGTGAGCTAATATGTGCCGCGAGTTCACCCATAAGAACTACAAAAAATGGTTCATAGTAGGTTGGAAAAATCCCTCCTACTATGAAAAAGCAAAGAAAAAGGAAACCAAACCCCCCTAATGTTGACGACTCACCAAACGTATAAAGGACCACGCTCTGCGAATCTGCACTGGAATGTGCACACGTTCTACAGAACAGGCGAAGTTTTCGCTTTGGCGGATGTACTCAAGAAGTACAAAGCCGATATTATTGTCTTACAGGAAATGCAATGGAAAGGGACCGGCGTAAGTAAATCAGATGATTACACACTGTATTATAGATTTCATGAAACGGGACATGATTTTGTCTGCGGATTTATGGTTTACATGAATAAAAGACCTCGTCTCCAGATTCACTCCAGTAGATGAGCGAATTGCTATAATCCGGATAAAAGCGAAGTTCTTCTACATCAGTCTTATTTGCGCCCATGCTCCGACCAAAGACAAAGATGAACAGACCAAAGATATAATTTACGAGCGCCCAGAAACAGCATATGACCGCTGCCTTGGCCATGATATGAAAATTCTGCTAGGAGATTTTAATGCAAAAATCGGAAGAGAGAATATCTGTGGGCCCACCATCGGAAAATTCAACCTTCATGAAGAAACATCCGACAACGGCATGAGGATAATTGACTTCGCGGTAGCAAAAAACATGATAGTAAGCAGCACCCGATTCAAGCATCTCGATATACACAAGGCCACCTGGATTTCTCCTGATCAAGCAAAGAGAAATCAAATTGATCATGTTGTGATAGACGGAAGGCATTCATCCAGTATATTAGAAGTTCGATCGATCCGAGGAGCGAATATCGATTCGGACCACTACTACCTTTTAGCAGCCAAGGTTCGCACTCGTCTTAATGTTGCAGCAAAGGTGCGATCTAACACAACACGGAAACTCGACGTCGAAAAGCTGCAAACACAACAGGTAGCCGAGGCCTACTCCGCTCAACTTACCAACCTGCTTGACGAAAGCACTCCTTGTCCCAATAATAGTAGAGAAGCACAATGGCAAAGAATTGCCATTGAAGAATTATCGGGTGAAAAGGAGAGAGAAAGAACAAGAAAAACGTGAGTGTGAGCAAATCGAGATGTACAGGAGTCAGAATGAAGTCCGGAAATTTTACCAACGAGTAAAACATCAAACCGAAGGTTTTGGTGCAGGCACATCCTCCTATAGAAATGAAGAAAGAAACCTGGTGACAGATACAGACAGAGTTTTGAGGATCTGAAAGGAGCATTTTAAAAAGCTTCTGGTATCAAATAGTGGCGGTGAAGAAGGTACCACAGAACCAATAAGAGATGATGGTATAAAGTGTATTCCACATAGCCAAGATGAGTTCATAAAAACAATTAATCGGCTCAAGAACAATAAAGTAGCAGGAGCCGATGGGTTACAAACCGAAATATCCAAGACTGATGGTCAGATGCTGGTTAGGAGCATGCACCAGCTGATTAGTACAATTTAGCTAGAGGAATGCATGCCCAGTTTTTGGAACCTCAGCATCCTGTGTACCGTGCACAAAAAGGAAACAAGACGATATGTGCCAACTATAGGGGAATAAGTCTCCTTCCCATCGCATATAAAGTGCTATCCAGTGTGCTGTGTGAATGACTGAAGCCAATGTTCAATGACATTATTGGACCATACCAATGCGGCTTCAGTCCTGGCAAATCCACCATTGACCAGATTTTCACTCTGCGCCAAATCCTGAAAAAGACCCACGAAAAACACATCGACACATACCACCTATTCGTCGACTATAAAGCCGCATTCGACAGCCCTATCCCTATCTGAGGTGTTTAAAGCCATGCCTACGTTCGGCATTCCTGCAAGAATAAATCGGCTTCTTGGCTTATGGAACAACCGTTCTGTAAGAAGCCAGGTAAGTAAGTAAGACTATTTTCGGTTTTATTATCTTAATATCCGGTTCAAAAATTTAGAACCTCATTTTTTTGTCTCGAAATTTATTTTTTTACATATTTGGCATGACTTTGTATGTTTGTAGAAAATAATTCGGACGAATCCGACGGTTCTATTATTTGAATATCCGGTTCAAAATTTAAAAACCCGGATTTTTCCTGAAAATTTATATGTTGACGTACTTGGCATAACTTTGTAAGTTTTAAGAAAATAATTCGATATATAATACTGAATTTATTGCATTTTCTATTATTTGAATATCCGGTTCAAAAATTTAGAAAATCGGTTCTTTTTTCTAGAAAGTTATTTTTATGACGTATTTTGGCATACCTTTGTATGTTTTTCGAAAATAATTCGGACGAATCCGACGGTTCTATTATCTGAATATCCGGTTCAAAATTTAAAAACCCGGCTTTTCCTCATCATTTATTTTTTTACGTTTTTGGCATAACTGTATGTTTTTAGAAAATATTTCGATAAATAATATTGAAATTATGGAAATACAGACATATAGGGGTTTAGTGGCAAGGAACGGTTAAAATTGAGAATAGACCAATGTTAAAATATCGACTATTAAAATATTGAATATTATTCTTTGAAATGCACAATTTTTTTCAAAAGCTCACTTTATTATTTCTCCCAAAAATTTCTGCAAATTCTCTAAAATTATTTCCATTAACCATTGTTGCATTGGCCACAATTTATTTGCAAAGTTTATGGACTGCACATTGTTAGCATAATTTGTTTGACATTTTAAAAATGTCCATTTCAGCATCAAGCTCAGAGACGTACAAACGCATTGCTTGCATTTTAATTAAAATCTTAAAAATTTAATTGAAAGTATAATTTTTTTGCTCTCAATTATTATCAGATTTTTTATGCTTCCATCATTTTTCGCAATTAAAAGTGTTGGCGATCCACGTTCTTCTTTTTTCTTACTTAAATGATTTTTGACTATCTTTGTGTGTGTGTGCAGCAGCAACAAATTGATAAAAATTAATTTTGTTCATTCTTTTTTCTGGGTAATGCAATCGCTGCGAAACTGTGATGAAAATGTGTAGAGATTCAATATAATTTGAAAAAAAAGAAAATAATAACCCTGTTATAAACAGTAGTGAAAAGTCGAAGGTCATATAGAAAGAAATATTTAAAATTATGATAATGAAACAAAAGAAAATATTCAACCAATAAATTATTGTCATAATTAAATATTAAAAACCACAAAAACTAACTCGGATTTCTTTAAAATTAATTAAAAAAAAATTTAAATTAATTATTCTGACCCATGACCATCTATGCGTATGATTGTTATAAATTAAAAATAATTAGGAAAAATATTGCTAATACGCGTCCATGTCCAAAATGCCTCCAGTCAATGGAACTCAAATTACCAACGACATTCCTGCAAATTTAATTGACTAAAAATATGTTGTCGTAAATTACAGAAATATAATTCCTAACAATAAATGTCAATAGTTGAAGTAATTAAAAGTTTATATTTTTTCTGCACAGAACTGAGCATGCAATATGACACTAAAGATAATCGTGTTTTCATTACACTAAACTAAAGTTATATTTCGACGAAAAATGTGTCTATCTGTCATTTAATCTCGATAATAAAAAATGTTGGCCATTACTATGTTATAAAAATGGTAATTTATTACTTCATGGACAGATGTACAAACAAAAACTAATCGATGAACATTTGGAGGACAAAATTAAAGCTAATTTTTATTTCTAAAGAATATTTTTTCAGGGACCCACCAAGATATGGATTTATTAAAACATATTTTTTCAAGGACCTATACAAGGCGTGGATTTATTAAAGAATATTTTTTCAATGACCTATACAAGGCGTGGATTTTTTAAAGAATATTTTTTCAACGACCCATACAAGGCGTGGTTTTATTAAAGAATATTTTTTCAAAGACCCATACAAGGCGTGGATATTTTAAAGAATATTTTTTCAAAGACCCATACAAGACGTGGATTTTTTAAAGAATATTTTTTCAAGAATCTGTACCAGGCGTGGATTTTTTAAAGAATATTTTTTCAAGGACCTATACAAGGCGTGGATTTATTAAAGAATATTTTTAAAGGACAACTGAGGCGTGGATTTATTAAAGAATATTTCTTCAAGGACCTATACAAGGCGTGGATTTATTTAAGAATATTTTTTCAAGGACCTATACAAGGCGCGGATTTATAAAAGAATATTTTTTCAAGGACCTATACAAGGCGTGGATTTTTTAAAGAATATTTTTTCAAGGACCTATACAAGGCGTGGATTTTTTAAAGAATATTTTTTCAAGGACCTGTACAAGGCGTGGATTTTTTAAAGAATATTTTTTCAAGGGCCTGTACAAGGCGTGGATTTATTAAAGAATATTTTTTCAAGGACCTCTACAAGGCGTGGATTGATTAAAGAATATTTTTTCAAGGACCTCTACAAGGCGTGGATTGATTAAAGAATATTTTTTCAAGGACCTCTACAAGGCGTGGAATATTTTTCAAGGACCTGTACAAGGCGTGGATTTTTTAAAGAATATTTTTTCAAGGACCTATACAAGGCGTGGATTTATTAAAGAATAAAGAATATTTTTTTTTTTCAAGGACCTGTAAAAGGCGTGGATTTTTTAAAGAATATTTTTTGTAAAGACCTGTAAAAGGCGTGGATTTTTTAAAGAATATTTTTTCAAAGACCCATACAGGGCGTGGATTTTTTAAAGAATATTTTTTCAAGGACCTATACAAGGAATATTTTTTCGGGACCTTCGAAAGGTGGGGATTTATTAACGAATATATTTTTGGACCTATACATGGCGTGGATTGATTAAAGAATATTTTTTCAAGGACCTCTACAAAGCGTGGATTGATAAAAGAATATTTTTTCAAGGACCTCTACAAGGCGTGGATTGATTAAAGAATATTTTTTCAAGGACCTCTACAAGGCGTGGATTGATTAAAGAATATTTTTTCAAGGACCTGTACAAGGCGTGGAATGCTTTAAGAATATTTTTTCAAGGACCTGTACAAGGCGTGGATTGAATAAAGAATATTTTTCAAGGACCTGTAGAAGGCGTGGATTTTTTCAAGAATATTTTTTCAAAGACCCATACAAGGAGTGGATTGATTGAGGAGTATTTTTTCAAGGACCTGTAGAAGGCGTGGAGGTTTTAAAGAATATTTTTTAAGGACCTGTAGAAGGCGTGGATGTTTTAAAGAATATTTTTTAAGGACCTGTAGAAGGCGTGGATTTTTTAAAGAATATTTTTTCAAGGTCCTATACAAGGCGTGGATTTTTTAAAGAATATTTTTTCAAAGACCCATACAAGGCGTGGATTTTTTAAAGAATATTTTTTCAAAGACCCATACAAGGCGTGGATTGGTTAAAAAATATTTTTTCAAGGACCTGAAGATTTTATTTTTTCAAGGACCTGTACAAGGCGTGGATTTTTTAAAGAATATTTTTTCAAGGACCTGTACAAGGCGTGGATTTTTTAAAGAATATTTTTTCAAGGACCTGTACAAGGCGTGGATTTTTTAAAGAATATTTTTTCAAGGACCTGTACAAGGCGTGGATTTTTTAAAGAATATTTTTTCAAAGACCCATACAAGGCGTGGATTTATTAAAGAATATATTTTAAAGGATATGTACAAGGCTTGGATTTATAAAATAATATTTTTTCAAGGACCTATACAAGGCGTGGATTTTTTAAAGAATATTTTTTCAAAGACCTGTACAAGGCGTGGATTGATGAAAGAATATTTTTTCAAAGACCTGTACAAGGCGTGGATTGATGAAAGAATATTTTTTCAAGGACCTGTACAAGGCATGGATTGCTTGAAGGATATTTTTTTCAAGGACCTGTACAAGGCGTGAATTGATTAAAGAATATTTTTTCAAGGACCTGTACAAGGCTTTGATTGGTTGAAGAATATTTTTTCAAAAAATTTACCTTATTTTGCGACCACACCAAGCATTAGCTCGTTATGTGCCTTTGTGAATTCAAAAATTGTTATTAATTAAATCGTTTAAATTTAATTGATTAATGTTTATTAGCCGTGCTCATGCCAACAACTCATTGGCTTATGCAATATCGCCTTACACCCACTATTTTTATTTTTATTTGGATTTTTAAAATGGCTAATTGTGGTCGCCCATTGTGGTTGCATAAAACTACTTTCTTATTTAATGACGTTTTCTATTGCAATTAATTAATGCAATAATAATTTATTTAAATAAAAGTCTAATTGAAGTTATTAAGACCATAAGCGAATAAGTATTGAGACACTTATGGACAAATTTTTTAATACCAAGGATATATAATCAGCAAGGACTATTTTCATAATCAGTTTGAATATTATCCTCGCTGTAAGATTGATGTCATTTTTTGCTAATCATAATTTTAAGTTGTTCGTTTATATTATCAAAAAAATTATAATTAAAAATTTTTTACAAGTAATTCCAATAAATCAATTATTTCGATTTATTTTTCTAATACTCTCAATTCAATTGAATTAAAAAAAATGTTTTCAATAAAGTTAGGTACATTCAATATTCCATATTTTCCCCCCATCCATCAATTGAGCCTTAAGTTACAGTTTTATTTGCTTCTATGTTTCTTCTGTTTTTGTTGTTGCCTGAGCTGGAGTAGGACACCATGGATACCATTAGGGTGCCATTGTCACGTGTAGCATTGAATAGAAAATCTAAATCGCATTACGGCCATGTAATGAATATTTATGTTGACGGGCAGGGTTAAATGTATCTCGACTGAGTGGCTGAATAGAGTTTTTGTCGGGACAGAAGTGTTTGTTATTGTTGTTTATTTGTAGACACAACTAGATTTATATTGAAAGCAAAATGTTTTATTTAAAATCAGTTTGTAGAATGTATGATGAATATATGAGATAACAAAAATATTCTTAAAATCAGTTTAACGGAGAAGTATTGTCCAAGGGGGCCGACAATACGATACGCTACACACCACTGCGGAACTCTAACTTTCTGCAGATTTGTATTTTGAGCCTGGGCAATATTTCGTGATAGTTCCTCCCTCTAGTGCGATTAGTTTTCAAAAGCTTCTCTTCCTTACACTGACATATTTTTCGCATATTACTAATATTCAGTATAGACTGCCTGATTACTTGTCCATATTCTCTTCACCGTGGGTTGTGTTGTGATATTCGGCTTATAATTGCGGCCTATAGATCGACTTGGAAAAATCTAAAAAAAAGGTTTCGGTCCATTTCATCTCAAAATTATTATCTGATCATAACCGAAAATTATAGGCGTTGTCCTTGATCAGAATGGAACGTCATGGAACATTTCAAAGTGATTAGCGCTATATTTCCGCCCTCTAGTGTGGTAATGGATTACTGCCACATGCGAGTACATACGACAATGTAATTGGTATCAATTTAAAGGCCAATCACTTCTCTTGGATATACTATCAATTTTTAGGGTCTATGTCTTCTACGTCATAGAGTAAAAATTTTGTCATTGTTCACACAAAAGTTAGGGTTGTTTTGACCAGCTAAATATCGACTGATCTTTATCAAAACTCGCATGCTAATTCTCTGGACCGATCCTCTTTCCCATGTAAAATTTCACGATGTTTAGGCCATAATTGCGGAATTTGGAGCGACCAAAAATCAGACAAAAATAAAGTTTTTTGTTCATTTCAACCCCTAATTAGTAACAGATCTTCACCAAAAACAATAGGTGTCTTCAATGTGCAGAACCCATACATGCAAAATTTGGTGAAGATTGGTCCATAATTGTTGCCTGTAACTTGTTTATAAATTATAATGGACAGACTGATGGACACACATGTCTTGATCGAGTCAGCTAGTCGAGATATGACGATCGGTATAATTAAAAATGGGCATAGGACCAATATTTCGCGGCGTTACAAAGTCTTAGGGCTGCACAAAGCTATAATACCCTGACAAATTGTTGTGTAGGGTATAAAAATAAAATCCGTGTCTTTTAATATCCTTGAACAAAATATTCATAAAACAAGAAAAAACGTCGTTAAGTTTATTATGCCTACACAGGCTCTAAATAAATATATTCCAAATTCCAAAAACCATTGAGGGGAGAAGTATAGTCGAATGGGCCGACCATATGATACTCTACACATCGTTCATTTGATGCAAGACAGGCATAAGCAAAAACAAAAAAAAAAACGATTTTGCAGAAAATTCGCCAGTATTTCGCAATATATGCATCTTCTTGACCGCGGTTTAGGTCAACAGATAATCTTTCTTACACTAGCAACTTTTTCGAATGATTTTTCCGTGTTAAACGTTTACACCATATGATTCATTTGACCCGCTAAATATTGGCTGATCATCATGATCATCTGATCATAACCGAAATATATATACGGTATCCTTGAAAATAAAAATATTAAAATCCGAAAAACAATTCCTTAAAAAATCCACGCCTTGTGGTAATATTTTAAAATTATTCTAAAAATTCCTCGCATCTGGTAGTGCTTGAAAAACTAGAATTTAAAACCAGTGAAGAAAATTCACTTTGGGTACATGCAAGACATGTGTATGGGGTTTTTCAATTAGTTCAAATATTTATCTAGATAGCACGTCTAATTTCGCCCGCTTTCATCTCAATGGTCCCCCAAAGATTCGATGACCGTTCTATCTACAGGTTATTGTAGCCTGTAGATAGATATGCAAGATTTTACTCAATCAGACAAATATTGGGAGTTTGGTGTATAATTCACAAAAAATAGGAAGAAACTATATATGGGAGTTATGTCTAAATCCGAACCGATTTAAACAAAACTTCGCAGATATCAGTCTGCACCTAATTCAGTACTCTGTGCAGAATTTTGTCCCAATCGGACAAATATTGGGAGTTCGGTGCATCATTCACATAAAATCAGAGGAAACTATATATGGGGGCTATATCTAAATCTGAACCAATTAAAAAAAAACTTCGCACATCAATCTGAATGTGATTCAGCACTCTGTGCAAAATTTTGTGCCAATCACACAAATATTTGGAGTTTGGTGTATCATTTAAAAAAAAATCGGATGAAACTATATATGGGAGCTATTTCTAAATCTGAACCGATTAAAACAAAACTTCGCAGATATCAGTCTGCACCTAATTCAGTACTCTGTGCAGAATTTTGTCCCAATTGGACAATTATTGGGAGTTCGGTGCATCATTCACATAAAATCGGACGAAATTTATATATGGGGGCTATTTCTAAATCTGAACCTATTTTCTCCAATTTCAATAGGGTTCGTCCTTGGGCCAAATAAGTGAACTGTGCCAAATTTCATCCAAATCGGATCATAAATGCGACCTGTACTTTGTTAACAAAAATATATGGACGGATGGACAGATGGACATGCGTAAATAGTCTCAGAAAGTGATTCTATGCATATTCTCCTTTTGCGAGTTACAAACATATGAATAAAGACATAATATCCTGTGCCACAGTGTGGTGTAGGGTACAAATATTCTTTAACAAATCCACGCCTTGTAAGTTCTTTACAAAAGGTCTTAAAAAATATTCTTTAAAACACAAACATGTTGGCCCTAGAAAAAATATTCTTCAAATAATTCAGGACATGTAAAGTCCATTGATAAAATCTTCCATAAAAAATCCACACCTTACATAGGTCCTTAAAGACCATTCTTTACAAAATCCATAGGTCCATTAAAAAATATTCTTAAAAAATCAACGGCTTTTATGGTCCTTGAAAATTAATCTTTTAAAATACACGCAATTTATAAATCCCTGAAAAATACTCTTGAAAAATCCACGCTTTTTATAGGCCTCTGAAAAATATTTTTCCCGGAAAACAAGGCGTGGATTTGTTAAAGAGTATTTGTCAGGGACCCAAACAAGGCGTGGATTTGTTAAAGGGTATTTTTAAGGGACCCAAACAAGGCGTGGATTTGTTAAAGGGTATTTTTCAGGGACCCAAACAAAGCGTGGATTTGTTAAAGGGCATTTTTCAGGGATCCAAACAAGGCGTGGATTTTTTAAAGAATATTTTTCCGGGAAGAATATCTTTCAGAGGTCTATCAAAAGCGTTAAAGAGTATTTGTCAGGGACCCAAACAAGGCGTAGATTTTTTAAAGAATATTTTCCGGGAAGAATATCTTTCAGAGGTCTATCAAAAGCGTTAAAGAGTATTTGTCAGGGACCCAAATAAGGCGTGGATTTTTTAAAGAATATTTTTCCGGGAAGAATATCTTTCAGAAGTCTGTCAAAAGCGTTAAAGAGCATTTGTCAGGGAGCCAAACAAGGCGTGGATTTGTTAAAGAATTTGAATAATTTGTTAACAAATCCATGCCTTGTTTGGTTCGTATAGGTCCTTCAAAAAATATTCGTTAAGAAATCCACGCCGTTTATCGGTCTTTGACAATTTTTTTTAAATCCTAGCCTTTTTTAAGTGGATTTCTTAAAAAAGGCTAGGCCTTTATTTGATCGTTGACCATTTTTCCTTAAAAACCCAAGCATTCTATAGGTCCTTCACGGGTTGTATAGGTCCTTGAAAAAATATTCTTTAAAAAATCCACGCCTTGTATAGGCCCTTGAAAAATATTCTTTAAAAAATCCAAGCCTTGTATAGGTCCTTAAAAAAATATTCTTTTTGAAATCCAAGCTCTGTATAGGTCCTTGAAAAAAATATTCTTTAAAAAATCCACGTATACGTCTATTAAAAAAATTCTTTATAAAATACACACCTTGTATAGGTCCCTGAAAAAATATTCTTTAAAAAATCCACACCTTGTATAGCTCTTTGAAAAAATATTCTTAATAAAATTTTCGTTCTTGAAAAGATATTCTTTAAAAATCATCAACTTGTATAGGTAATTGAAAATATATTCTTTATAAAATCTACGCCTTATTAAGGTCCTTGATAAAATATTCTTTATAAAATGCACGCCATACGTTGGTCCTTAAAAAATATTTTTTGGTAAAACCACGCCTCTTATAGAGCTTTAAAAATGAGTCTTCTAAAAAATCTACGCCTTGTGAAGGTCCCTTAAAAACATTCATTCGCTGTGTAGGTCCTTAAAAAATATTCTTTAAAAAATCCACGACTTATATAGGGCTTTAAAAATTATTCTTTAAAAAATCCACTCGTTTTATAGGGTTTTAAAGAATTCACCACTGCTATGGCTTTAAAAATATTATTTAAAAATTCACGCCTTTTATAGGTATTTAGAAAATTCAGGTCTTTTATAGGTCTTTAAAAATTTCAGTAGTGTTTGGCGGGTTATTTGGGATACCATTTGTATTTTGTTTTTGCAAAATAGTCAGGCTTAATCCCAGTTTGTTGTTTTTATAAAAAACAACTATTTATTAGTGAGGAATGTATGGCATTGTCCGCCGAGGGGTAAGGCAGGGAAGACTATAGTTTCGGATCTCGCCACTGATCCTCATCAGTTCCCTTAGTTTTTTGTTGGGATATTCTCCCCAGAAGCTATTAATAGCTTCTTTACAAAAAAACCTTTGAAACCCAAATGTCTCTTGTGACAATTCGAAGTTCTTACGTTACCAGCGATACGAAGCCAATGAGAAGTTCGTTTCGTTGGCGCCTGACTTCGTGGTCAACAAGGCATTTACAGACAACTACAATACATTTCCCACTGCTATGTGTCGTCACTTTGTGACGAATGCACATAACGTTGTTGTTGGTATTGCTAGTTAAAGCAATAAACCAAACAGTATGACCGTGCCTCGTCTACAACTTCAGTAGTGTTTGGCGAGTTATTCTTATTCTTAATGCATAGGTCTTTGAAAAAATAATCCTTAAAAACACTCCTTGTATAAAAAATATTTTTTCAGTAGTGTTGGCGGTTTATTTGGGATACCATTTGTATTTTGTTTTTGCAAAATAGTCAGGCTGAATCCCAGTTTGTTGTTTTAATAAAAAACAGCTATTTATTAGTGGGGAATGTATGGCATTGTTTGCCGGGGGGTAAGGCAAGGAAGACTTAGTTTCGGATCACGCCACTGATCCTCATCAGTTCCCTTAGTTTTTTTTTTTTTTTTTGATATTCTTCCCAGAAGCTATTGCTTCTATACAAAAAACCTTTCATACCCAAATGTCTCTTGTAACAAAGCGAAGTACTTAGCTGACCAACGACATAAACTGCATGAGAATTTCGCTGGAGCCTCACTTCGAGGTTAACAAGGATCAGTGGCGTGATCCGAAACTATAGTCTTCCCTGCCTTACCCCTCGGCAAACAATGTCATACATTCCCCACTAATAAATAGCTGTTTTTTATAAAAACAACAAACTGGGATTCAGCCTGACTATTTAGCAAAAACAAAAATATCTTTTAATAAATCTACGCCTATTTGTGGTCCCAGATAAATTACTCGTTTAATAAGACCCATTAAGAAATCTACGCTTCGTGAAGACTATTAAAATATTGTTTTAAAAATCCAAGGCTTGCACAGGATCTTAAAAAAAATAAAAGAAAACTTTTTATAGGTCCGTGAAAAAAATGTTCTTTAAAAACCCACGACTCGTATAGGCCACTGAAAAAATATTCTATAAAAATGTAAAAAATATTCTTTAAAATATCCCTGGCTTGTATTGGAAATATATTTTTGTTGTTGTATTTTAATTTATTCTAATTTTTGGTAAAATGACTTTTAATGGTTCTGTAATGCTATGCTTTAGTAGAGATTAACACTACCTTATAAAAGGCAGGGATGAAGTAACCGCACATTAAGTGCTACTTAAAATTCCAAGTTATTTCTGTGGTCCGTTACATAATTCCAAGTATGATGTTAACAATTTGGAATCAATTTGCATACATTTTTTTGGTTTTACTTCTTGGAATGGGGAATGTTAACGTAGAGATGAGTTTTTGTTGGTATTTTCCTTCGTATATTTTTATTGAAAATATACATTGTAATTATAATAGGCCGATTTGAGAGACAATTAAAAAATATTAAAAAACCATAATTCGAAGTCTGTGATATTCGTAATTCTTCTTATATTTCTAATGCGATTATTATTTTTTAATTAGTAGACATCGATTGATTTCACAAAAACAAAAAAAAAAAAAACTTCTCCAGCATTGTTGGCCTCTAATTGTTTTTATGGCATTTCCTTGACATCATGTAAATAATAGATTTCCAAGAACATTTCCTTCTTCGTTTCGTCTCCCTTTCATTTGTAAAATACAATTAAAATATCGTGTCTTTCATTTTAAATTACGTGCAGATCTATTTTTTTCTTCTCTTATTTCCTGGAAATGAAAACTTTTTGAAGCCATGTTTACACGCTCTATAAAATGTTAGTCGTAGTATTTTTATTTGCTGTCGTTGTCGTTTTTGTTGGCCTGTCCTGTTTTCTTTGTTGTAGTTGTTGAGTTTTTCATTTGCCTCGGTTGGTCATCGTCATCAGCCATTAAAATGAAATCAAGACAAAGTAAATAAGTTTCAATTTAATGGAGATTTCTTTTAATTGTTTAATGTTTGTGACTTCATCCGTCTGTCCGGAGAGGCTAACTGCCCGCCTAGCTGGTAATCAAATATCCTAAATAAATTTTGTAATGATAATAAAATTCAGTGTTATAGACTGACTTTGTTTTTTGGGATATTAAATCTCTAAGGGATATCAACAATGTAAAACAGGTTGGGGTAGGTTAGGGTTTGGTGGTAGATTTTACGTTTTTAGCGGAACACGTGCCATAAGTTACAATTTAAAATATTTAGTATTAGATCGTAAGCCTCACAAAGGAGTTCTATACATAACATGGCTTCTGCAAAGGACCCTGCACAGGGCATGGATTTTTATACCCTACACAACTATGTTGTCAGGGTATTATAGCTTTGTGCAGCCCCAAAAGTTTGTAACGCCGCGAAATATTGGTCCTAGACCTACCTTTATGTATACCGATCGTCATATCTCGAGTAGCTGAGTCGATCTAGACATATGTGTCCGGCCGTCCGTCCGTCTGTCTATTATAACTTGTAAACACGATACAGGCCACAGTTATGGACCAATCTGCACGAAATTTTGCATTTAGGATGAGTTCTGGCCAATGAAGTTTTTGGTTTTTGGTAAAGATCGGTTAATATTTAGGGGATGAAATGAACCAAATATTTAATTTTTGTCGGTTTTTCTGGTCGCTCCAAAGTCCGCAGTTATGGTCCGAACATCGTGAAATTTTACATGGAGAAGGGGATCGGGCCAAAGAATAAGCATACCTGTTTTGATAAAGATCGGTCAATATTTAGCGGATCAAATGGACCCTGACTTTTGTGTGAAAAATTACAAAATTTTTATTCTGGGGCGTATATACTTGCTCCTAAAGGACATATATACAAGAGGAGTTTTTGACCTTCAAATTGATAACAATTATATGGCTGTATGTACTCTGATGTGGGAGTTATACGTAATTAGGTAAAGGTGACTATGTGCATAGTATTACTTTTACTCCATAAGAGGACGGAAATGTCGCGTTGATCGCTTTGAAAGTGTACATAAAGTTCCGATTATGGTAAAGGACGACGCCTATAGTTTTCGGTGGAGTTGAGATTTCATTCAGGGGGTGCAATGAACCGAAAACTTTAATTTTTTCAGATTTTCTAGTCGCTCTAGGGGTAATTATTATATACAGAATATCACATATTTTACAAGGTGAGGGGGATCTAACCAAATACTTAGAGCGACTGTTTAGATGATGATCGGTCGATATTCCGAGGGTTAAATCATCTAAAACTGAAAGTGACAATTTTTTTATTTTATGGCGTAAAAATTCACTTCAAGAAAAATCATTTTGGAAAATATGCCAGGCTTAGAAAATGGAGTTGTTGATCTGAAATCGGTAAAAGTGGCGCAAATATCACGAAATATTGCCCAGGCTCAGAATATAGAACCGCAGAAAATGTTCTTTTCGTGGTAGTTGTGTAGGGTATGATATGGTCGGCCCAGTCCGACTATACTGCTCCGCTCACTGGTTTAAAAAATGCTTTTAGGGAACTATAGAAGGCGCGGATTTATTAAAGAATATTTTTTAGGGACCCATTTGAGGCGTGGTTTATTAAAAAAACTTGTAGAGACCTATTTGAGGCGTGGATTATTAAAAATATTTTTCATGAACTCGCAGACCACGTGGGTTTTTATACCCTTCACCACACTGTGGTACAGGGTATTATATCTTTGTGCATATGTTTGTAACAGGCAAAAGGAAACGAGTTCCGAGTCGATTTACGCATGTCCGTCCGTGCGCCCATGTATTTTTGTGAACAAAGTACAGGTCGCATTTATGATCCGATTTGAATGAAATTTGGCATAGGTCACATACTTGACCCAAGGACGAACCCTATTGAAATTGGGAAAAATCGGTTCAGATTTAAATATAGCGTATCTATTTTCGTCCGATTTTGTAAATGGTGCACCAAAGTCCCTATATATCTTTCGATTTGCACGAAATTTGGCACAGCGTAATGAATTAGGTCTAGAATGATATGTGTTAAGTTTCCTGAAAATCGGTTCAGATTTAGATATAGCTCTAATATATATTTTCGTCCGATATATTTTTAGATTTGCACGAAATTTGGCACAGCGTAATGAATTAGGGCTAGAATGAAGTGTGTTAAGTTTCCTAAAAATCGGTTCAGATTTAGATATAGCTCCCATATATATTTTCGTCCGATTTAATGTAAATGTGCACCAAAGTCCGTATATATCTTTCGATTTGCACGAAATTTGGCACAGCGTAATGAATTAGCCCTAGAATGAAGTGTGTTAAGTTTCTGGAAAATCGGTTCATATTTAGATATAGCTCCCGTATATATTTTCGTCCGATTTAATGTAAATGGTACACCAAAGACCCCTAATATCTTTCGATTTGCACGAAATTTGACACAGCGTAATGAAGTAGGTATAGAATGACGTGTGTTAAGTTTTCTGAAAATCGGTTCAGATTTAGATATAGCTTCTATGTCTGAACAAATGAAAAATTTAGTATCGGTTGTAGAATGACATGTTTACGGATCCAATTTCTCGCATTTTTAAAGGACTAGTAAATCCTTAAAAATGCGACGTCTGCTAGGATTCATCTGTCGAATATACCCAAAGTGGTGAAGGGTATCATATAGTCGGCCCCGTCCGATTTTACTACTTTCCTTACTGGTTAAAGATTATTTTTTAGGGACCCTTAGAAGGCGTGGATTTGATAAAGACTAAAGAATATTTTTTCAAGGACCCACACAAGATTTTTATTTATTAAAGAATATTTTTCAAGGGCCAACTGAGGCGTGGATTTATTAAAGAATATTTTTAAGGGCCAACTGAGGCGTGGATTTACTAAAGAATATTTTTCAAGGGCCAACTGAGGCGTGGATTTATTAAAGAATATTTTTCAAGGGCCAACTGAGGCGTGGATTTATTAAAGAATATTTTTCAAGGGCCAACTGAGGCGTGGATTTATTAAAGAATATTTTTCAAGGGCCAACTGAGGCGTGGATTTATTAAAGAATATTTTTCAAGGGCCAACTGAGGCGTGGATTTATTAAAGAATATTTTTCAAGGGCCAACTGAGGCGTGGATTTATTAAAGAATATTTTTCAAGGGCCAACTGAGGCGTGGATTTATTAAAGAATATTTTTCAAGGGCCAACTGAGGCGTGGATTTATTAAAGAATATTTTTCAAGGGCCAACTGAGGCGTGGATTTATTAAAGAATATTTTTCAAGGGCCAACTGAGGCGTGGATTTATTAAAGAATATTTTTTCAAGGGCCAACTGAGGCGTGGATTTATTAAAGAATATTTTTCAAGGGCCAACTGAGGCGTGGATTTATTAAAGAATATTTTTCAAGGGCCAACTGAGGCGTGGATTTATTAAAGAATATTTTTCAAGGGCCAACTGAGGCGTGGATTTATTAAAGAATATTTTTCAAGGGCCAACTGAGGCGTGGATTTATTAAAGAATATTTTTCAAGGGCCAACTGAGGCGTGGATTTATTAAAGAATATTTTTCAAGGGCCAACTGAGGCGTGGATTTATTAAAGAATATTTTTCAAGGGCCAACTGAGGCGTGGATTTATTAAAGAATATTTTTCAAGGGCCAACTGAGGCGTGGATTTATTAAAGAATATTTTTCAAGGGCCAACTGAGGCGTGGATTTATTAAAGAATATTTTTCAAGGGCCAACTGAGGCGTGGATTTATTAAAGAATATTTTTCAAGGGCCAACTGAGGCGTGGATTTATTAAAGAATATTTTTCAAGGGCCAACTGAGGCGTTGATTTATTAAAGAATATTTTTCAAGGGCCAACTGAGGCGTGGATTTATTAAAGAATATTTTTCAAGGGCCAACTGAGGCGTGGATTTATTAAAGAATATTTTTCAAGGGCCAACTGAGGCGTGGATTTATTAAAGAATATTTTTCAAGGGCCAACTGAGGCGTGGATTTATTAAAGAATATTTTTCAAGGGCCAACTGAGGCGTGGATTTATTAAAGAATATTTTTCAAGGGCCAACTGAGGCGTGGATTTATTAAAGAATATTTTTCAAGGGCCAACTGAGGCGTGGATTTATTAAAGAATATTTTTCAAGGGCCAACTGAGGCGTGGATTTATTAAAGAATATTTTTCAAGGGCCAACTGAGGCGTGGATTTATTAAAGAATATTTTTCAAGGGCCAACTGAGGCGTGGATTTATTAAAGAATATTTTTCAAGGGCCAACTGAGGCGTGGATTTATTAAAGAATATTTTTCAAGGGCCAACTGAGGCGTGGATTTATTAAAGAATATTTTTCAAGGGCCAACTGAGGCGTGGATTTTAAGCGGATTAAAGAATATTTTTCAAGGGCCAACTGAGGCGTGGATTTATTAAAGAATATTTTTCAAGGGCCAACTGAGGCGTGGATTTATTAAAGAATATTTTTCAAGGGCCAACTGAGGCGTGGATTTATTAAAGAATATTTTTCAAGGGCCAACTGAGGCGTGGATTTATTAAAGAATATTTTTCAAGGGCCAACTGAGGCGTGGATTTATTAAAGAATATTTTTCAAGGGCCAACTGAGGCGTGGATTTATTAAAGAATATTTTTCAAGGGCCAACTGAGGCGTGGATTTATTAAAGAATATTTTTCAAGGGCCAACTGAGGCGTGGATTTATTAAAGAATATTTTTCAAGGGCCAACTGAGGCGTGGATTTATTAAAGAATATTTTTCAAGGGCCAACTGAGGCGTGGATTTATTAAAGAATATTTTTCAAGGGCCAACTGAGGCGTGGAATATATTTCAAGATATATTTATTATAAGGGCATATTATATTCCACCTTGGCCAACTGAGGCGTGGATTTATTAAAGAATATTTTTCAAGGGCCAACTGAGGCGTGGATTTATTAAAGAATATTTTTCAAGGGCCAACTGAGGCGTGGATTTATTAAAGAATATTTTTCAAGGGCCAACTGAGGCGTGGATTTATTAAAGAATATTTTTCAAGGGCCAACTGAGGCGTGGATTTATTAAACAATATTTTTCAAGGGCCAACTGAGGCGTGGATTTATTAAAGAATATTTTTCAAGGGCCAACTGAGGCGTGGATTTATTAAAGAATATTTTTCAAGGGCCAACTGAGGCGTGGATTTATTAAAGAATATTTTTCAAGGGCCAACTGAGGCGTGGATTTATTAAAGAATATTTTTCAAGGGCCAACTGAGGCGTGGATTTATTAAAGAATATTTTTCAAGGGCCAACTGAGGCGTGGATTTATTAAAGAATATTTTTCAAGGGCCAACTGAGGCGTGGATTTATTAAAGAATATTTTTCAAGGGCCAACTGAGGCGTGGATTTATTAAAGATATTTTTCAAGGGCCAACTGAGGCGTGGATTTATTAAAGAATATTTTTCAAGGGCCAACTGAGGCGTGGATTTATTAAAGAATATTTTTCAAGGGCCAACTGAGGCGTGGATTTATTAAAGAATATTTTTCAAGGGCCAACTGAGGCGTGGATTTATTAAAGAATATTTTTCAAGGGCCAACTGAGGCGTGGATTTATTAAAGAATATTTTTCAAGGGCCAACTGAGGCGTGGATTTATTAAAGAATATTTTTCAAGGGCCAACTGAGGCGTGGATTTATTAAAGAATATTTTTCAAGGGCCAACTGAGGCGTGGATTTATTAAAGAATATTTTTCAAGGGCCAACTGAGGCGTGGATTTATTAAAGAATATTTTTTCAAGGGCCAACTGAGGCGTGGATTTATTAAAGAATATTTTTCAAGGGCCAACTGAGGCGTGGATTTATTAAAGAATGGATATAGGGCCAACTGATATATTTTTCAAGGGCCAACTGAGGCGTGGATTTATTAAAGAATATTTTTTCAAGGGCCAACTGAGGCGTGGATTTATTAAAGAATATTTTTCAAGGGCCAACTGAGGCGTGGATTTATTAAAGAATATTTTTCAAGGGCCAACTGAGGCGTGGATTTATTAAAGAATATTTTTCAAGGGCCAACTGAGGCGTGGATTTATTAAAGAATATTTTTCAAGGGCCAACTGAGGCGTGGATTTATTAAAGAATATTTTTCAAGGGCCAACTGAGGCGTGGATTTATTAAAGAATATTTTTCAAGGGCCAACTGAGGCGTGGATTTATTAAAGAATATTTTTCAAGGGCCAACTGAGGCGTGGATTTATTAAAGATTTTTTTGAGGCGTGGATTTATTATTATTATTTTTCAAGGGCCAACTGAGGCGTGGATTTATTAAAGAATATTTTTCAAGGGCCAACTGAGGCTTGGGGCCAACTTTATTAAAGAATATTTTTCAAGGGCCAACTGAGGCGTGGATTTATTAAAGAATATTTTTCAAGGGCCAACTGAGGCGTGGATTTATTAAAGAATATTTTTCAAGGGCCAACTGAGGCGTGGATTTATTAAAGAATATTTTTCAAGGGCCAACTGAGGCGTGGATTTATTAAAGAATATTTTTCAAGGGCCAACTGAGGCGTGGATTTATTAAAGAATATTTTTCAAGGGCCAACTGAGGCGTGGATTTATTAAAGAATTTTTTTCAAGGGCCAACTGAGGCGTGGATTTATAAAAGAATATTTTTCAAGGGCCAACTGAGGCGTGGATTTATTAAAGAATATTTTTCAAGGGCCAACTGAGGCGTGGATTTATTAAAGAATATTTTTTACAAGGGCCAACTGAGGCGTGGATTTATTAAAGAATATTTTTCAAGGGCCAACTGAGGCGTGGATTTATTAAAGAATATTTTTCAAGGGCCAACTGAGGCGTGGATTTATTAAAGAATATTTTTTGAAGGGCCAACTGAGGCGTGGATTTATTAAAGAATATTTTTCAAGGGCCAACTGATGCGTGGATTTATTAAAGAATATTTTTCAAGGGCCAACTGAGGCGTGGATTTATTAAAGAATATTTTTCAAGGGCCAACTGATGCGTGGATTTATTAAAGAATATTTTTCAAGGGCCAACTGATGCGTGGATTTATTAAAGAATATTTTTCAAGGGCCAACTGAGGCGTGGATTTATTAAAGAATATTTTTCATGGGCCAACTGAGGCGTGGATTTTTTATTTTTCAAGGGCCAACTGAGGCGTGGATTTATTAAAGAATATTTTTCAAGGGCCAACTGAGGCGTGGATTTATTAAAGAATATTTTTCAAGGGCCAACTGAGGCGTGGATTTATTAAAGAATATTTTTCAAGGGCCAACTGAGGCGTGGATTTATTAAAGAATATTTTTCAAGGGCCAACTGAGGCGTGGATTTATTAAAGAATATAAAGAATATTTTTCAAGGGCCAACTGAGGCGTGGATTTATTAAAGAATATTTTTCAAGGGCCAACTGAGGCGTGGATTTATTAAAGAATATTTTTCAAGGGCCAACTGAGGCGTGGATTTATTAAAGAATATTTTTCAAGGGCCAACTGAGGCGTGGATTTATTAAAGAATATTTTTCAAGGGCCAACTGAGGCGTGGATTTATTAAAGAATATTTTTCAAGGGCCAACTGAGGCGTGGATTTATTAAAGAATATTTTTCAAGGGCCAACTGAGGCGTGGATTTATTAAAGAATATTTTTCAAGGGCCAACTGAGGCGTGGATTTATTAAAGAATATTTTTCAAGGGCCAACTGAGGCGTGGATTTATTAAAGAATATTTTTCAAGGGCCAACTGAGGCGTGGATTTATTAAAGAATATTTTTTCAAGGGCCAACTGAGGCGTGGATTTATTAAAGAATATTTTTCAAGGGCCAACTGAGGTGGATTTATTAAAGAATATTTTTCAAGGGCCAACTGAGGCGTGGAATTATTAAAGAATATTTTTCAAGGGCCAACTGAGGCGTGGATTTATTAAGAATATTTTTCAAGGGCCAACTGAGGCGTGGATTTATTAAAGAATATTTTTCAAGGGCCAACTGAGGCGTGGATTTATTAAAGAATATTTTTCAAGGGCCAACTGAGGCGTGGATTTATTAAAGAATATTTTTCAAGGGCCAACTGAGGCGTGGATTTATTAAAGAATATTTTTCAAGGGCCAACTGAGGCGTGGATTTATTAAAGAATATTTTTCAAGGGCCAACTGAGGCGTGGATTTATTAAAGAATATTTTTCAAGGGCCAACTGAGGCGTGGATTTATTAAAGAATATTTTTCAAGGGCCAACTGAGGCGTGGATTTATTAAAGAATATTTTTCAAGGGCCAACTGAGGCGTGGATTTATTTCAAGAATATTTTTCAAGGGCCAACTGAGGCGTGGATTTATTAAAGAATATTTTTCAAGGGCCAACTGAGGCGTGGATTTATTAAAGAATATTTTTCAAGGGCCAACTGAGGCGTGGATTTATTAAAGAATATTTTTCAAGGGCCAACTGAGGCGTGGATTTATTAAAGAATATTTTTCAAGGGCCAACTGAGGCGTGGATTTATTAAAGAATATTTTTCAAGGGCCAACTGAGGCGTGGATTTATTAAAGAATATTTTTCAAGGGCCAACTGAGGCGTGGATTTATTAAAGAATATTTTTCAAGGGCCAACTGAGGCGTGGATTTATTAAAGAATATTTTTCAAGGGCCAACTGAGGCGTGGATTTATTAAAGAATATTTTTCAAGGGCCAACTGAGGCGTGGATTTATTAAAGAATATTTTTCAAGGGCCAACTGAGGCGTGGATTTATTAAAGAATATTTTTCAAGGGCCAACTGAGGCGTGGATTTATTAATTTTTCAAGGGCCAACTGAGAATTTTTTTTTCAAGGGCCAACTGAGGCGTGGATTTATTAAAGAATATTTTTCAAGGGCCAACTGAGGCGTGGATTTATTAAAGAATATTTTTCAAGGGCCAACTGAGGCGTGGATTTGTTAAAGAATATTTTTCAAGGCGTGGATTTATTAAAGAATATTTTTCATGGGCCAACTGAGGCGTGGATTTATTAAAAAATATTTTTCAAGGGCCAACTGAGGCGTGGATTTATTAAAGAATATTTTTCAAGGGCCAACTGAGGCGTGGATTTAAAAGAATATTTTTCAAGGGCCAACTGAGGCGTGGATTTATTAAAGAATTTTTTCAAGGGCCAACTGAGGCGTGGATTTATTAAAGAATATTTTTCAAGGGCCAACTGAGGCGTGGATTTATTAAAGAATTTTTTCAAGGGCCAACTGAGGCGTGGATTTATTAAAGAATATTTTTCAAGGGCCAACTGAGGCGTGGATTTATTAAAGAATATTTTTCAAGGGCCAACTGAGGCGTGAGTGGCTTATTAAAGAATATTTTTCAAGGGCCAACTGAGGCGTGGATTTATTAAAGAATATTTTTCAAGGGCCAACTGAGGCGTGGATTTATTAAAGAATATTTTTCAAGGGCCAACTGAGGCGTGGATTTATGATAGAATATTTTTTCGGGGCCGATATGAGGCGTGGATTTATTCAAGAATATTTTTCAAGGGCCAACTGAGGCGTGGATTTATTAAAGAATATTTTTCAAGGGCCAACTGAGGCGTGGATTTAACAAAGAATATTTTTCAAGGGCCAACTGAGGCGTGGATTTATGTAAACAATATTTTTCAAGGGCCAACTGAGGCGTGGATTTATTAAAGAATATTTTTCAAGGGCCAACTGAGGCGTGATTTTATTTTACAAGAATATTGTTTCAAGGGCCAACTGAGGCGTGGATTTTATTAAAGAATTTTTTCAATTGAAAAGAATATTTTTCAAGGGCCAACTGAGGCGTGGATTTATTAAAGAATATTTTTCAAGGGCCAACTGAGGCGTGGATTTATTAAAGAATATTTTTCAAGGGCCAACTGAGGCGTGGATTTAGTAAAGAATATTTTTCAAGGGCCAACTGAGGCGTGGATTTATTAAAGAATATTTTTCAAGGGCCAACTGAGGCGTGGATTTATTAAAGAATATATTTCAAGGGCCAACTGAGGCGTGGATTTATTAAAGAATATTTTTCAAGGGCCAACTGAGGCGTGGATTTATTAAAGAATATTTTTCAAGGGCCAACTGAGGCGTGGATTTATTAAAGAATATTTTTCAAGGGCCAACTGAGGCGTGGATTTATTAAAGAATATTTTTCAAGGGCCAACTGAGGCGTGGATTTATTAAAGAATATTTTTCAAGGGCCAACTGAGGCGTTTATTTATTAAAGAATATTTTTCAAGGGCCAACTGAGGCGTGGATTTATTAAAGAATATTTTTCAAGGGCCAACTGAGGCGTGGATTTATTAAAGAATATTTTTCAAGGGCCAACTGAGGCGTGGATTTATTAAAGAATATTTTTCAAGGGCCAACTGAGGCGTGGATTTATTAAAGAATATTTTTCAAGGGCCAACTGAGGCGTGGATTTATTAAAGAATATTTTTCAAGGGCCAACTGAGGCGTGGATTTATTAAAGAATATTTTTCAAGGGCAACTGAGGCGTGGATTTATTAAAGAATATTTTTCAAGGGCCAACTGAGGCGTGGATTTATTAAAGAATATTTTTCAAGGGCCAACTGAGGCGTGGATTTATTAAAGAATATTTTTCAAGGGCCAACTGAGGCGTGGATTTATTAAAGAATATTTTTCAAGGGCCAACTGAGGCGTGGATTGTTAAAAGAATATTTTTCAAGGGCCATATAAGGCGTGGATTATTAAAAATTTTTTTCAAGGACATATACTGAGGCGTGGATTTATTAAAGATTTTTTTCAAGGGCCAGCGTGGATTAATAAAAGATTTTTTTCAAGGACATATACAAGGCGTGGATTTTTAAAAGATTTTTTCAAGGACATATACATGGCGTGGATTATTAAAAGATTTTTTTCAAGCACATATACAAGGCGTGGATTTTTATACCCTTCACCACACTGTGGTACAGGGTATTATGTCTTTGTGCATATGTTTGTAACAGGCAAAAGGAAACGAGACAGACACTTTTAAGTCGATTTATGCATATCCGTCCGTCTGTCCATGTTAAATTGTAAACAAAGTACAGGTCGCATTTATTATTGGAATTGGATGCAATTTGGCACAGCTTATTTATTTGCCCCAAGGACGAACCCTATTGAAATTTAGAAAAATCGGTTAAGAGTTAAATATAGCTCCCATATATATTTTCGTCCGATATATGTTAAATGGTGCAACAAAGTCCCTATAAATCTTTCGATTTGGACGAAATTTGGCACAGCTTACTGAATTGAGTCTAGAGTGATGTGTGGTAAGTTTCGTGAAAATTGGTTCACATTTAGATATAGCCCCCATATATATTTTCGTCCGACGTAAGGTAAATGGTGCACCAAAGTCCCTATATATCTTTCGATTTGCACGAAATTTGGCATAACGTACTGAATTAGTTCTAGAACGATGTGTTTTAAATTTCGTAGAAATCGGTTAAGATTTAGATATAGCTCCCATATATATTTTCGCCCGACTTTAGGTAAATAAAGCAACAAAGTCTCTATATATCCTTCGATTTGCACGAAATTTAGCACATCATACTTAATTGCGTCTAGAGTGATGTGTGTTAAGTTTCGTGAAAATAGTTTCAGATTTAGATATAGCTCCCATATATATTTTCGTCCGATTTAAGGCAAATCGTGCAACAAAGTCCGTAAATATCTTTCGATTTGCACGAAATTTAGCAGAGCGTACTGAATTAAGCCTAGAACGTTGTGTGTTAAATTTCGTGAAAGTCGGTTAAGATTTAGATATAGCTCCCATATATATTTTCGTCCGATTTTAGGTAAATAAAGGAACAAAGTCTCTATGTATCCCTCGATTTGCACGAAATTTATCACATCATACTGAATTGAGTCTAAAGTGATGTGAACTAAGTTTCGTGAAAATCGGTTCAGATTTACATATGGCTCCCATATATATTTTCGTCCGATTTAAGGTAAATGGTGCACCAAAGCCCCTATATATCCTTCAATTTGCACGAAATTCGGCATAACGTCCTAAATTAAGTCTAGAACGATGTGTGTAAAATTTCGTGAAAATCGATTCAGATTATTTTTGTCCGATTTTAGGTAGATGGTGTACCAAAGTCCCTTCATACCCTTCGATTTTCACGAAACTTAGCACAGCGTGCTAAATTGAGTGTAGAATGATGTTTGTTAAGTTTCGTGAAAATCAGTTCAGATTTAGATATAGCTCTCATATATATTGTCGTCCGATTTTATGTAAATAGTGCACCAAGGTCTCTATATATCCTTCAATTTACACGAAATTCGGCATAACGTACTGAATTAAGTCTAGAATGGTGTGTGTTAAATTTCGTAAAAATAGGTTCTTATTTAGATATAGCTCTATATATATATATTTCGTCCGATTTAATGTAAATGGTGCACCAAAGTCCGAATATATTTTTCGCAGACGACTTTAAATCTTCCCGAATGAAATTAAATTTATCATAGGTTGCAGAAAGACATGAGTATGTTCCTTCGAAGTGGTGAAGGCTATCATATAGGCTATACGTTCCTTACTGGTTATTATTATATCCTTGAAAACGATGCAAGGACAACATTTTTAATTAAATTATATGGCGTCCATCATTATGTTAGTGTTATTATTATCATTGTTTATTTTGTTGAGCTTTAAAAAATCTCTTAATATATTTAATTATAGTTATAATTTAATAAACATGAAAAACAACAAAAACACATTATTACATAAAAATTATACGTTTTACATTGGACGGAATATTCGTTCGCAGCAATGCCACTGCCTGAGGGTAATTTCGGTTAATTTATGAAAATTTTGCCAGTAACTCGGCAGCCACATTTGAATATTTGTTTTCGTTATGTAAAGCAAATGAAATTTCTGTTTTACCACAACAGGAGATTATGTCGGTTAAACTATTTTATGGGGCAGATGCCCACCGTTACATGATGTGATGTGATTGTTAATTTAGATGTAATGTAATATGTAATTTGAACTCAAAGAGACCACGAAAAGTAGATGGAGGTTATGTAGCTATGAGAGAAGTTTTGGGAAAAATATTAATGTTTGGTTATTAACTATGTTCGGCTATTTTTAATAAAAAGTGTGCAGATAAAGAGAACGAAGGCGTTACTTTTTATAAATATTTTAAAGGGGCTATGGAAGACATGGATGCAAAAAAAAAAAAAATATGGGAATGTGAAAGATGTGGATTAAAAAAAATATTTTTTCAAGGACCCATTTATTTACATTTTAAAAATATCCCACTCCTGCGTGATCTACTACAAGTCCACTTAACCTATTTTAACCTCCCATCATGGCACTACTACAAAACTTGAATACCATTCCAATATGTTCCTATCCTAAAAAAAATATTTTGACTTATGCAAATGGTATCCCTACTACCAAAAGCGAGAGAGAGAGAAAGTTGAAATTATCATTTAATTCCCACTCACTCACCGTGACAGTGGCATAATAAAATATTGTACGTCAATGTCACAAACAGTGGCAGACACCCTCACATATTTTTCATGCTTTTTTTTCTGGCCTTCCACCATAGTATGGAGGGTATATTAATTTTGTTTTCCCTTTGTAACTTTTCGAAATAATCATTTGCGATCCTATAAAGTATATAGATCCGATGACGCTATAGCCATGTCCGTCTGTCTGTCTGTCCGTCTTTCTGTTGCAATCACTCTAGCGTCTAAACGAATTGAGATAGATCGCCAAAATTGTGCATAAAGCCGTCTTTTGTCTGCAGGCAGGTCAAGTTCGAAGATGGGCTTCATCGGTCCACGTTTAGGCATAGCTACCATATAAGGGTACTCCCTAATTTTCGGTATTTTGGGGTTCTTGAGAGTTTTTCAATTGAATACCCTGAAATTTGGTACACTGAGTTCTTATTGGGTACTAAATGTCTCCACAAAAAATTATAAATATAGGTCCACTTTTTCTGGTAGCTCCCATATAACGGTACCTCCTAATTTTCAGTATTTTGGAGGTTGTGATTGTATTTTTTCCGCCGAAATAGCAGTAATTTATTATTTTGAGTTCTTAATAGGTACTAAATCTCTCCACAAAAAAAAAAATATATGAATATAGGTCCATTCTTTCGGATAGCCCCCATATGAGGGTATCCCCAATTTTCGGTATTTTGGGGTTCTTGAGCGCGTTTTTTAACCGAATTTTCTGCAATTTGGTATTTTGTAGCCGTATATGGTAACAAATCTCCCTACCAAAAATTATTAATATTCGCCCCCTTTTTGGGGTAGTTCCCATATAACCCCTTTTTTATACCCTTCACCACACTATGGTACGGGGTATTATGTCTTTGAGCATATGTTTGTAACAGGCAAAATAGTCGAGATAGAACCAAGGTTCCTTTTGAGATTATGAATAGAATCACTTTCTGAGTCGATTTATGCATGTCCGTCTGTGCGTCCGTCTGTCCATGTTAAATTGTAAACAAAGTGCAGGTCGCATTTATTATCCGAATTGGATGAAATTTGGCACAGCTCATTTATTTGGCCCAAAGACGAACCCTATTGAAATTGGGAAAATCGGTTCAGATTTAGAATGATGTGTGCAAAGTTTCGCGAAAATCGGTTCAGCTTGGTGCACCAAAGTCCCTCGATACCTTTCGATTTGCACGAAATTTGGCACAACGTACTAAATTAAGTCTAGAATGATATGTGCAAAGTATCGTGAAAATCGGTTCAGATTTATATATAGCTCCCATATATATCTTCGCTCGATTTTAGGTAAATAGTCCACTAAAGTCCTTTGAAATCTTTTTACTTTCAAGAAATTTAGCACAGTGTAATGAATAAGGTCTAGAATGATGTTCGCCAAGTTTCGTGAAAATCGGTTCAGATTTTGATATAGCTCCCATATATATCTTTGTCCGATTTAAGGTTAATTGTGTACCAAGTTCCCTATATATCTTTCGATTTGCACGAAATTTGGCATAGCGTACTGAATTAAGTCTAGAATGATGTGTGACAATCGGTTCAGATTTAGATATAGCTCCCATATATATTTTCATCCGATTTAAGGTAATTGGTGCCCCAAAGACCCTATATAACTTTCGTCTATAATTATGTGTTCTAAGTTTCATGAAAATCAGTTCAGATTTAGATATAGCTTCCATATATAGTTTCGCCCGATTTTATGTAATTAGTCTCTGAAAATCATTCAATTTGCACGAAATTTGTCATAGCGTACTGAATTAAGTCTAGAATGATGTGTGTTAAGTTTCGTGAAAATCGCTTCAGATTTAGATATAGCTCCCATATATATTTTCGTCCGATTTTAGGTAAATAGTGCACCAAGGCCCTAAATATCTGAATTAAGCCTAGAATGATGTGTGCTAAGTTTCGTGAAAATCGCTTCAGATTTAGATATAGCTCCCATATATATTTTCGTCCGATTTTATGTAATTAGTGCACCAAAGTCCCTATATATCATTCGATTTTCACGAATTTTGGTATAGGGTACTGAATTAAGCTAGACCGATTGACACAACGTACTGATGTAGTATAAATTAGTCTCTGGCAAGTTTCCCTGAAATCGGTTCAGATATAGATATATAACAAAAGCGCGTATTCTGTTAGGATACATATGTAGAATATACCCAAAGTGGTGAAGGGTATCATATAGTCGGCCCAGTCCGACTTTACTTCTTTCCTTACTGGTTTATATTAAAATAGTTATCTGACTTGTTCCGCGTTTTGAGTTTTGTCCTAAGACAATGTTGTAATCATTTCACCTGCGAAGGATAGCGGGATAAAAAATTAGGACGTAAGGTTCGATAATGAACTATAGCCGCATTTAGACCTAGCCCCTGTGTGGAGGTTCCAGAAGATGTGGACCGATATTCCCCATCTTCTAATTTGAACTATGTTTGGAGGAAATAATAAGATGGGCAAAGTTTGGATGAAATCTAAATTTTCTGAAACGGATTTGGTCCAAAGAAACATGGGGGTCTAGAACCAATATTTCGATGAGTCACATTTGCACCGTGTTAAAGTGTATACACCCTCATTAGCCATAAGGCTGAGGGTATAATTATCCATTAAAAATTTCTGTAATTTGTATTATGGTTTACATTATGGTTAAAACAATCCGTTTTTAGAAATGTCGGTATAGGTCCACTTTTTGTTATGTTCCCTATATTTTCATTTTTAGTACCTGTCAGTATATCTATGGTGGAGGGTATCCAAAGTTCGGCCCGGTCGAACTTAACGCTTTTTCACTTGTTATATTTTGTTTTATTTTTTTTCACCGCACAAAAGGTGCCTGTTGTGTCCGTCTTTTGAAAACTCAACACCCAATGGACAAAATAAAATTACTACATTTTTGTTGTTGGTGTTGCTCTCCCCACACTTTTCATTTTCGTTGCATTGGGAGCAAAAAAAGTTTTTCTTTTTTCCTAAAAGTCACAAAAACACAATATACAGCCATACTATCAACATACATACACACATTCAAACATCCTTCCATCCATCTATAGGTATAAAAAAGGTGTTATTATTGTAATTAAAACTTGTAAAATATTAAAATATGTTTTCGTAAAAAAACAACAACAACAAAATGGAAAAACGAAAACTTAATTCTCTTTTAGTCAAGTTTGGTTAGCAGGAAGTGTGGGCGCATAAATTACGCAAAATTATAGTTTTCGCCTCTTTGGTGTTGAAATGTAGGCTAAACGAAAGAAAAAAACTTAAACGAAACTGCTGCACAGCAATTTAGTAGGGATTAAAAATAGCTGTTTTCCTTTCAAAGCACCTTAAGGGGGATATAAACTGGTATTTAAGTGTGAGAAAGATTTACATGCGGGGTAGCTAAGATTTAAGAATATTTAGGGGTTTGAATGGTTTGCTCGGTGATGTTCTAAATATATTTCTAGTATTCACGGATAAAATAATTGGTACTCAAATAACCAAAAGCGTATAAAAACTATTGAGTTACCGGGAAAATGATAACCCACCCACGACAGATATATAACCTCAGCATATGGTTTGCGGAGGTATACGAAATTACACACATGTTTAATTATTCCTTGTAAAAGAATTGACCATCATTGTAGAGATAACAGAAGAGGGTGCCTTACATATTCTCAAAAGGAACCATGTGTCTAACCCATCTTCGGATTAAGAGTAGACTTGGTAATATAATACGCTATGCACAGATTGAATCAGCTCAGATATTTTTGGAATGGTATATAGGGACTTTGGTACCCCATTTTCCTTAAATCGGACGAAAATATATATGGGAGTTATATCTTAATGTGAACCGATTTTTCCCAATTTCAATAGGGTTCGTCATGGGGCCAAACAAATGAGCTGTGCCAAATTTCATCCATTTCGGATCACAAATGCGACCTGTACTTTGTTTACAATTTAACATGGACAGACGGAGAGACGGCATATATCGACTCAGAAGGTGATTTTGTATGAAATTGCATCATACGATATTTACAATTTGTGTGTGTTTTTTTTAATACACCCTTCATATGGACCATGGAGAAATATTTTTTGTAAATCTGCACCACATATGGTCTTTGGAAAAATATTTTTTAAAAAACCACGCCTCATCTTCTTCGTGCATACTAGAAATATATTTATTACATCACCGAACAAACCATTCAAACCTGTAAATATTCTTAAATCTTAGCTACCCCGCATGCAAATCTTCCTCAGCCTTAAGGTGCTTTAAAAGAAAGAAAAAAAAAACAATTCGTAATCCCTAATAAATTGCTGTGCAATCTGCTGCACAGCAGGTTGCACTTAAAAAAACCACACCCAATATGATTTTTGGAAAAATACTTAAAAATTCACGCCTCATATGATCTTTAAGAAAACAGTTTTTAAACACCTTGCCAAATTTGATTCTTGAATAAAATATTCTTGGAAAATATATTCTATTCTATTCTACGTTGTGCCAAATTTCGTGCAAATCGAAAGATATATAGGGATTTTGGTGCACCATTTACCTTAAATCGGAAGAAATGTATATAGGGCTATATCTAAATCTAAATCGATATTCACGAAACTTAACACACATCATTATACTCTTAATTCAGTACGCTATGCAAAATTTCGTGCAAATCGAAAGATATATGGAGACTTTGGTGTACCACTTACATTAAATCGGACGAAAATATATATGGGAACTACATCAAAATCTGAACAAATTTTTACGAAATTTAGCACACATCATTTTAGGCTTACTTCTGTACGATATGCCAGACTTCTTGCAAATCGAAAAATATTTAGGGTCTTTGGTGCACCATTTACCTTAAATCGGACGAATATCTAATATCTAAATCTGAACCGATTTTCACGAAACTTAGCACACATCACTCTACACATAATACAATAAGCTATACCAAATTGCGTGCAAATTCAAAGATATATATGTACTTTGACCAGACCATTTACCTAAAATCGGGCGAAACTATATATGTATGTATATATCTAAATCTAAACCGATTTTCACGAAATTTAGCACTTATCGTTCTAGGCTTAATTCAGTACGCTATGCCAAATTTCGTGCAAATCGAAATATATTTAGGGACCATTTACATATAATCGGACGAAAATATATATTGGAGCTATATCTATATCTGACCCGATTTTCAGAAAACTTAACACACATCATTCTATACCTAATTCATTACGCTGTGCCAAATTTCGTGCAAATCGAAAGATATGTAGGGACTTTGGTGCACCATTTACATCAAATCGGACGAAAATATATATGGGAGCTATATCTAAATCTGAACAGATTTTTACGATTTTAGCCTTAATTTAGTACGATGTGTCAAATTTCGTGCAAATCGAAAGATATTTAGGGTCTTTGGTGCACCATTTACCTTAAATCGGACGAATATATATATATATATGCGAGCTATATCAAAATCTGAACCAATTTTTACGAAACTTAACACACATCATTCTAGACCTAATTCATTACGCTGTGCCAAATTTCGTACAAATCGAAATATATGTATATAGGGGCTTTGGTGCACAATTTACCTTATATCGGACGAAATTATATATGGGGGCTATATTTAAATCTGAACCGATTTCCACGAAACTTAGCACACGTCATTCTACACTTAATTCAGTACGCTATGCGAAAATTCGTGCAAATCTAATGATTTTCAGGGACTTTAGTGCCGCATTTACATTAAATCGGACGAAAATATATATGGGAGTTATATCTAAATGTGAACCAATTTCAATAGGGTTCGTCCTGGGGCCAAACAAATGAGCTGTGCCAAATTTCATCCATTTCGGATCACAAATGCGACCTGTACTTTGTTTACAATTTAACATGGACAGACGGAGAGATGGCATAAATCGACTCAGAAGGTGATGCTATGCATATTCTCAAAAGGAACCATGTGTCTATCTCGTCTCCTTTTGCCAGTTACAAACATATCCACAAGGACATAATACCCTGTAGCACAGTGTGGTGAAGGGTATAAAAATCTGCATATTTATAAAGAATACAAAAACCATATGGCCTTCGGATTTTTTTAAACCACGACTCATATGGTCTTTGAAAAAATATTTTTCTAATATATATATATATATATATATATATATGTATACCCTTCTAGAAACAACGTCCTGCGTACGTTCCTGTCCTACGCCTCAGTATTGTTTAGGCTAAAACAATATGTCAAGAATGACGGCAATGAATTGGTATGAATTTCAATTTTAAAAATTTTCAATTCAAAGTTATATTATTGGTTTTTAATTATTTTTGTAGATAATATGCATATTCACGTCCTTATTGTAAATTGCATTGCTACAACAAGGCTTCACTCATCGAAAACAACCGCGAGCAATCCACCCATTTTTAGTGAACTTCGAAAGCTACTTGAATTTATTGCAAAAGTTTCATATGAATATCTCCATCGACACAGAATGATTGAAATGCTGAGAATTAGCTACACAAAACAAAAAACAGTTGGCTGCAGTTTTTCCTCAAACACACACATGTACACACTCACACATACACACATTTTACAGCAGCGGTAAGTAGTGAATTCACTCATTTGTATAAATTGCACATTCGTGGAGAATTTACATAATTTCATTAGAATTTCGAGGGCGCATAAATAGTAAAAATTTATTCAAATTAAAATTCAGATATTCACCCACACACACACAGATATACACACAAACATATTTAATGAAATCATTTTGGTGTAATGGAAATGCGATTAGAAAATGTCGAAAAAACAACAAATAATCAATGAATATTTTACAATATTTTCTTTCCACTATTGACAGCTGTTCAGTGAGATATAAAATCGTCGGAATTTTCTGGGAATACAATACAGATTTTTTCAATAGAAAATAAGTATTTTGAAACGATTTATTTTTATGTATATTAAAATTTATAAATCCATGCAGTTGACACCTATAAAACGTATCGAAAAACATTCTTTAAAAATCCACGCCAAGTGTAGGTCCCTGCAAAAATATATTTAAAAAAAACACAACGCCTTGTATAGGTCCTTGAAAAAAGTCAACGCCTTTTAGGTCCTTGAAACATATATATTTTAAAATCAACGTCTTGTACAGGTCCTTGAAAAATATATTGTAACCAGTAAGAAAAGTAGTAAAGTCGGAAGGGGCCGACTATATGATACCCTTCACCACTTTGGGTATATTCAACAGATTAATCCTAACAGGACCAGTAAAATTAAATTGGATCCATAAACATGCCATTCTGCAACCGATACTACATTTTTCATTTGGTCAGATATAGAAGCTATATCTAAACTGCACCGATTTTCAAGAAACTTTACTCACATCATTCTAGGCCTAATTCATTACGCTGTGCCAAATTTCGTGCAAATGGAAAGATATATGGGGACTTTGGTGCACCATTTACATTAAATCGGACGAGCATATATATATGAGCTATATCTAAATCTGAACCGATTTTCACAAAACTTAACACACATTTTTCTAGATTTAATTCAGTACGCTATACCAACTTTCGTGCAAATCGAAGGATATATAGGGACTTTGGTGCACCATTTTCATTATATCGGACGAAAATATATATGGGAGCTATATATAAATCTAAACCTATTTTCACGAAACTTAGCACACATCATTCTAGGCCTAATTCATTACGCTGTGCCTAATTTCGTGCAAATCGAAAGATATATAGGGACTTTGTTGCACCATTTTCATTAAATCGGACAAACATATATATGGAAGCTATATCTAAATCAGAACCGATTTTCACGAAATTTAACACACATCTTTCTAGACTTAATTCAGTACGCATTGCCAAATTTCGTGCAAATCGAAAGATATATAGGGACTTTAGTACACCATTTACCTTAAATCTGATGAAAATATATATGGGCGCTATATCTAAATCTGAACCGATTTTTCCCAATTTGAATAGGGTTCGTCGCTGGCCCAAATAAATGAGGTGTGCCAAATTTCATCCAAATCGGAGAATAAATGCGACCTGTACTTTGTTCACAATTTAACATGGACAGACAGACAGACAGACAGACGGACGGACATGCATAAATCGACTTAAACAGTGATTCTATGCATATTTTCAAAAGGAGCCATGTGTCTCTCTCGTTTCCTTTTGCCTGTTACAAACATATGCACATACCCTGTACCACAGTGTGGTGAAGGATATAATTAGGAAGATCTTCACCGATTGGCTTTATCCTAGTTCATACGAGAGCTATACACAACCAGAGAAACGTGTCAAAAATTGGAACCGATTGGATTATTAGTTTTTAAGTTATCGTGCCCGCCATTCGTAAAACACTGCTTTGAGAAAAATGCGTTTAAAGTTTGAGAATCACTCTTGCCGTCACTTGATGCTAACACAATAAATCGGCTATATCTTCAAGAGTCCTTGAGATTTTCAGTTTTTCACAATTTTGACATAGAACGAGTGGGGTCCCCTTAAAATTATTTTTTTTTTTCAAACATTTGTCATTCATCTGGGTCACCGGTTTGGTCGTCTCCTAGTTACAAAAACCAATTAAAACTTATATTTCAAAGTCACCCAGTATTCTCAGAGTAAAGTCCATAAGTATGTGGGTGTGTGTGTCCGTGTTTGTATGTCTGAATGTATGAATTGAGCAGAAATGCAATTGACATACTTAATAATTGACTGTCTGCTTTATAAGTATGTATAAACGTAAAATTATGAAGAAACTAATTTAAATGAAATGAAATTTTTGTGTGTGGTTCCATAAAGTAGCTGAGCTGAGCTGCCTGACTCAGTGAGTTGGTTGCCTTTTGTGCCATAGAACACGTGTCAAATAGATTTTGTATGAAATAAAAGATATGAAATACGATGAGGAGCCATTGATGTAGTATGTAATTCAATTGTATAACAGTTTTTCATAAATTCTAAAGAGTTCTTTTTGGAATAAGTATACTAGAGTTGCGGGGAGGTCCTCTATTTATTAAGATTAAAAAATACTTGTACTAAATTGTTCGAATTATTCTCTAAGATCATTGTATTTTAAATAATTTTCTCTAGATGCCACCAAAAACTCTAATGTAATTCTCAAAATCAAAATTACTTCTTTACATCAATCCCATCCTCTTTCAATATCAAATTCATCCTTGTAAAATTTAATATGATAACAAGTATCAACATGGTATGATCCTTTAACCCACTCACACACACACAACTATTCAATATGTGTGAAAAAAGTGAATAACAAGCTGTCATTGACAGCGTTGATGGTCGGATTAAAGACCAAAATGTGGCTGACAAACAATATTTATTTCAGCACATTATCTGTGTGACACATACACAAACACATCACTGAGTTCTAAGTAAACATACTCACACACATAGTAAACAGCAAGGGACGGGTGAGAAAAAAAATTGTGTCTGCTAAGCAGAAAAGCTGAAGAATGAAAATGCATCTAGAAAACAATACATTGTATGGGTCACTGCATAGAAAAATGAAGATTTTTTTAGGGCCATATGAGGCCTGGATTTTTAAAGAAGATTTTTTTCTAGGGCCATATGAGGCGTGGATGTTTTAAAGAATATTTTTTCTAGGTCCATATGAGGCGTGGATTTTTTAAAGAATATTTTTTTTGAGATTTTTGAATAATTTTTTGTTTTCATATGAGGAGTGGATTTTTAAAGCATATTTTTTCTAGGGTCATATGAGGCGTGGATTTTTAAAGCATATTTTTTCTAGGGCCATATGAGGCGTGGATTTTTAAAGCATATTTTTTCTAGGGCCATATGAGGCGTGGATTTTTAAAGAAAATTTTTTCTAGGGCCATATGAGGCGTGGATTTTTAAAGAAGATTTTTTTTCTAGGGCCATATGAGGCGTGGATTTTTTAAGAAGATTTTTTCTAGGGCCATATGAGGCGTGGATTTTTAAAGAAGACTTTTTTCTAGGGCCATATGAGGCGTGGATTTTTAAAGAAGATTTTTTTCTAGGGCCATATGAGGCGTGGATTTTTAAAGAAGATTTTTTTCGAGGGCCATATGAGGCGTGGATTTTTAAAGAAGATTTTTTTCTAGGGCCATATGAGGCGTGGATTTTTAAAGAAGTTTTTTCTAGGGCCATATGAGGCGTGAATTTTTAAAGAAGATTTTTTTCTAGGGCCATATGGAGGCGTGGATTTTTAAAGATTTTTTGCTAGGGCCATATGAGGCGTGGATTTTTAAAGAAGATTTTTTTTCTAGGGCCATATGAGGCGTGGATTTTTGAAGAAGATTTTTTTCTAGGGCCATATGAGGCGTGGATTTTTAAAGAAGATTTTTTTCTAGGGCCATATGAGGCGTCGGAAAATTCAGCCTCCATGAAGAAACATCAGACAACGGCATGAGTTTGATTGACTTCGCGGCCACAAAAAAAAATGGTAGTTAGCAGCACCAGATTCAAGCATCTCGACATACACAAGGTCACTTGGATTTCTCCCGATCGAACAACGAGAAATAAAATCGATCATATTGTGATAGACGGAAGGTATTCATTCAGTGTTTCAGACGTCCGATCGATCCGGGGAGCGAGCCAAGGTAGAAGCCTACTCCGCTCAACTTACCCAACTGATTGGCGAAAGCACCCCTGGTCCCGGTAATAATATAGAAGCACAATGGCAGAGAAATGCACACTCCCGACAAAGTGCAGCAAAAGCAACACATGGGTACCAAAGACCACCAACAAGAAATCCGTGTTACGATCAGGAGTGTCGTAATGCTACTGATATGAAAAACGCAGCGTATAGGTCAACCCTGCGGACAGTAGCAACACGTAATGCGATGGAGAACTATCGGGTGAAAAGGAGAGAGGAGAAAGGTATATTCAGAAAAAAGAAAGAGCAAGAAAAACGTGAGCGTGAGCAAATCGAGATGTACAGGAGTCGGAATGAAGTTCGAAAATTCTACCAACGGGTAAAACACCAAACCGAAGGCTTTGGTGCAGGCACATCCTCCTGTAGAAATAAAGGAGGAAACCTGGAGACAGATAAATACAGCGTGCTGAGGATCTGGAAGGAGCATTTTGAAAAACTTCTGGTATCAAATAGTAGCAGTAAAGTGGATACCCCAGAGCCAATAAGTGATGATGGTATAGAGTGTATACCTCCTAGCCAAGATTAGGTCAGAATAGCATCTAATCGACTGAAGAATAATAAAGCAGCGGCAAGAACAATAAAGATCCGACGGGTTACCAGCCGAACTATTCAAGACTGGTGGTCAGATGCTGGCCAGGAGCATACACCAGCTGATTAGTATAATTTGGCTAGATGAATGCATGCCCAATGATTGGAACCTCAGTATCCTGTGCCCCGTGCCAAAAAAAGAAGACAAGACGATATGTGCCACCTATAGAGGAATAAGTCTCCTTGTCATCGCATATAAAGTGCTATCCAGCGTACTGTGTGAACGATTGAAGCCAGGCTATGCAGGACTACTTTAACTGGCACTAGATCTGCATTTAAAGTAGGAAAGGACCTCCTGGAGCTTTTTAATACCGAACGAGGATTCAGGCAAGGTGACAGTTTGTCGTCTGACTTTTTTAACATCTTGCTGGAAGAGGTCATACGAGAGGCAAAAGTGAACAAAAATGACACTCTGTACACCAAACAACACATGTTACTCGACTACGCCGATGACATCGACATGATGGGTCGAACACTGAGAGCGGTAACAGTCACCTTTGAACAAATTGAGTTGGAGTCTGCCAAAGTGGGTCTGGCAGTAAACGGCGAGAAGATAAAGCTGATGGTATCAACGCGCAAGACATCCAGTAGACTCGGACCAACTGTGGAACTTGAGAACTATAGCTTCGAAGTAGTCAAAGATTTTATATACCTTGGTACCGCCATAAACAAAACGAATGACATCAGTTTTGAAATTCGGAGAAGCATTGTGATGGCCAACAGATGCTACTATGGTCTGAGCAAACAACTCAAAAGCGAGGTCATTTCCCGCCAGACCAAACTCACACTCTACAAGAAACAGATACTAAACGTGCTGTTATATGGATCTGAAGCATGGGTACTTGAGCAAGCAGATGAGTCAGCTCTTGGAGTGTTTGAGAGAAAAAATTCTCCGAAAGATTTATAAGCCGATGAGCGTTGACGGTGAATATCGCCGTCGAATGAACCATGAGTTGCACCAGCAATACTCGGACATCGACATTGTTTGACGTATTGAGCTGCAGCGACTACGTTGGCTAGATCATGTTGCGAGAATTGATGAAGATGCACCAGCCCAGAAGGCATATAAAAGCGAACCAGTTGATGGTTCACGCAGAAGGTGAAGGCCATGAATACGAAGGAAAGATCAAGTCGAAGACAACATTGTCGAAAATTATCTTTCCAATTGGTAAAACTGCGCAAAATAACGACGCGCCTGGAAATCTATTATAAGCTCGACTTATGGAAAGAAAGTTCTGTCACAAGCCAGCTAAGTAAGTAAGGCGTGGATTTTTTTAAGAATATTTTTTCTAGGTCCATATGAGACGTGGATTTTTTAAAGAATATTTTTTCTAGGTCCATATGAGGCGTGGATTTTTTAAAGAATATTTTTTCTAGGTCCATATGAGTCGTGGATTTTTTAAAGAATATTTTTTCTGCGTCCATATGAGGCGTGGATTTTTTAAAGAATATTTTTTCTAGGTCCATATGAGGTGTGGATTTTTTAAAGAGTATTTTTTCTAGGTCCATATGAGGCGTGGATTTTTTAAAGAATATTTTTTTTGAGATTTTTAAATAATTTTTTGTTTTCAATAGATGTTATTATTACATCAAATCCATTGTTCCGCCCATAACCTTCGAGATTTTTGCAACTAGCGGAAAACCACTGCAAATACATGTTCCCTGTGTGACTGTCTGTCCTATTCGTTTGTTTGTAATGAGTTTATTCACTTTGCCAGTTGTTAGTGGTTGTTGTGGAATGACAGAACAAAACCATGAGTTGGGGAGGGGAAACAAAAGGAAGTTGTCGCAGGAAATAAACATTAGTTGGGGATTCCAAAGAATACAAAAATCATACACACACATGCACATATATATGATTGTAGTTTGAAAGAACAGAACATATGTGTAATGAGCATGTACAAATACAAATAAAAAACAAATGGCGTCAAGTTAAACCCTTTAACATGTCAAAATGTTCTGAAGAAACTAAAACTTACTTAGTTAGCGGGGAGTAAAACATCGCATGGGAATAATTACATCAAAATGGGAATCGAAGATGAGTTACCATCAACCCAAGGCATGGATTATTTAAAGAATATTTTTCAAGGATCTGTGCAAGGCTAAAATTTTTTAGTATATGTTTTTACGGACATATTAAAGGTGTAAATTTATAATAATATATTTTTCAAGGACTTATACAAGACGTGGATTTATTAAAAAATATATTGCAAGGATCTATACGACGTGTGTATTTTAAAAATATATTTTTCAAGGATCTATAAGATGCGTGCATTTTTAAAATATATGTTTCAAGGATCTATAAAAGGCGTGCATTTTAAAAATATATATTTTCAAGGATCTATACTAGGCGTGAATTTTTAAAATAATTATTTCAAGGACCTACACAAGGCATGTAATTCACCACACTGTGGTACATGGTATTATATTTTTGTGCATATGTTTGTAACAGGCAAAAGAAACGAGATAGACATATGGTTCCTTAGAATCAATTTTTGAGCCGATTTATGCATGTCCGTCCGTCTGTCTGTCGGTCTGTCCATGTTAAATTGTAAACAAAGTACAGGTCGCATTTATGATTCGAAATGGATGAAATTTGGCTCAGCTCATTTATTTGGACCAAGGACGAACCCTATTGAAATTGGGAAAAATCGGTTCAGATTTAGATATAGCTCCCATATACATTTTCGTTTATGGTAAATTTAGGGTAAATGGTGCACCAAAGTCCCTATATATCATTCGATTTGTACAAAATTTGGCACAACGTAATGAATAAAGTCTAGAATGATGAATGTCAAGTTTCGTGAAAATCGGTTCAGATTTAGATAGCTCCCATATATATTTTCGTCCGATTTAAGGTAAATGGTGCACCAAACCCCTTTATATTCCTCGATTTGCAGGAAATTTGGCATAGCGTACTGAATTGAGTCCAGAATGATGTGTGCTATGTTTCGTGAAAATCGGGTCAGATAAAGTTATAGCTCCATATATATTTTCGTCCGATTTAATGTAAATGGTGCACCAAAGTCTCTATATATTTGTCGATTTGCCCGAAATTTGGCACAGCGTAATGGATTAGGTCTAGAATGATGTGTCTTAAATTTCGTAAAAATCGGTGGAGATTAACACATAGCTCCCATATATATTTTCGTCCGATTTAATGTAAATGGTGCACCAAAGACCCTTTATATTCTTCGATTTGCACGAAATTTGGCATAGCATACTGAATGGAGTAATTATATATATATATTTTCGTCCGATTTTATTTATGGTGCACCAAAGTACCTATATATCTTTCGATTTGCACGAAATTTAGCATAGAGCTCTGAATTAGGTCCACAATGATGTGTGCAAAGTTTCCTGAAAATCGGTTCAGATTTAGATATAGCTCCCATATATATTTTCGTCCGATTTAAGGCAAGTCATAGCGTACTGAATTAAGTCTAGAATGTTGAGTACTATGTTTCGGTTCAGATTTAGATATAGCTACTATTTCATTTCATGTAAATTGTGCACTAAAGATCCAACGTTTGTCCGATTGCCACACAATTTTGTACAATAAATTGTAGTTAATATACAGTTAATATACAGAAATCGGGTCAGATTTAAATATAGCTTCTACATATATATTTTCGTCCTATTTTACACAAAATTTTGCAGAACTTATAACCTAGAAGTTATATATAAATTCTGCACCAAACTCCCCAGGTGTGTCTGATTGGCACGTGTGGCAAGTTTTGTTGAAATCGGTTCAGATTTATATATAGTTCCTAGATATAATTTCGTCCGATTTTACGTAAATGGTACACCATAGACCCAAAGTTAGCCGTATGCTACAAAATTTTGCACAACCTACTGAAGTTCATAGTGTCTAACGTTTGCCAAGTTTTGTAGGAATCGGTTCGAATTTAGATATAGCTTCTATATATAGTTTCGTCCAATTTTAAGTAAATGGTACACCAAAGAACCAACGTTAGGCCGATTGCCATATAATTTTGCACAACGTATTGATGTTAATATAACCTAGCATGTTGAAAGTTTTGTTGAAATCGGTTCAAATTTGGATAGAGCTACCATATATATTTTCTCCGGATTTGAAGTAAATGATCCACCTAGAACTCAAAATGTGGCCGATGTGCACAATACATATTGAAATTAGTATAACCCAGGGTTAGGCAACAATACGTATGCAAACAGCTATGATTTTGTTGGACACATGCATAGATCCGTTGGTAGAGTAATTTTCGCTCTCTCGGAACAGATCGTATATGTTTAATAATAAATGTTGAGGTCGAACACAGAACTGTGATTGTATTGGTACTCTACCAAACCGCTCGTGGGCGCCTGTTTGGTGAACAGTGGTATAACCTAACCTGTGACAAGTTTCGATGAAATCGGTTTAGATTTCGATAGAGCTTTTATATATATTTTCGTCCGATTTTATATACATGGTGCACCAAACTCCCCATGTTTATCAGATATTTATCTAAATAATCGGACAGGCATAAATCGACATTCTAAGTCGTCCTTTCTGTCCGTCCGTCTATTGGTGATTCAAATTGGATGAAATTTGGCACAGTTCATTTGTTTGGCCCAAGGACGAACCCTATTTAAATTGGGGAAAATCGGTTCAGATTTAGATATACCTCCCATATATAGTTTCGTCCCATTTTTTTGTAAATGGTGCACCAAAGCCCCTATATATCTTTCGATTTGCACGAAATTGGGCACAGCGTACTGAATAAAGTCTAGAATGATGTGTGTTAAGTTTCGTGAAAATCGGTTCAGATTTAGATATAGCTCCCATATATATTTTCGTCCGATTTAATGTAAACGGAAATTTCGCCTATTTTTGACCACAAACTTAGTTAAAAAATAAGGAAGATCTTCACCGATTGGCTAGTTCATACGATAGCTATACACTCACAGAGAAACGTCCCAAAATTTGAAATCGATTGGGTTATTAGTTTTTGAGTTTTCGTGTCCGCCATTCGCAAAAACACTGTGTGGAGAAAAACGCGTTTTATTTTTTCAAGATTTTCAATGGGCTGGTAAATGAATACAAATGCTTGTTAAGGTTTGTAACTTTGCACATATATAATTGAAGATTTAAAAGAGAAGAAAAATAATTTACAAAAAAATTTTGTTATTGTTTTGTTGTTGTTTTTTGTAATTAAAGAAAAGTCCTTATTTTTGATGGCGGGCATGATAACTCCTCACTGGAACATCGGAATCCGAAAATTCCAACGGTGTTAGAAAGAGTACATGTCTGGCTCTCGTATGAACTAGGATTATTGACTTCGCTCTAAAATTAACAAAATGGACCTTTGAAAAAATATTTTTGGAAAATCGCCGATTTTTTACCAAAACCCAAGTTAAAAAATAAGGAAGATCTTCACCGATTGGCTTTATCCTAGTTCATACGAGAGCTATACACTCCCAGAGAAACGTTGCAAAATTTGGAACCGATTGGATTATTAGTTTTTGAGTTATCGTGCCCGCCATTCGCAAAAAAATGTTTAGAGAAAAACGCGTTTAAAGTTTGAGAAGCCCTTCAGCCGTCACTTGATGCGGACACAATAAATCGGATATATCTTCAAGAGTTCTTGAGATTTTCACTTAAAATTTTGTAGAGACATTCTTTAATCAGTGTAGATTCGAATTATATCAACAAAAATTTTGACCCCGAGAATGAGGGGGTCCCCTTAAAGTTTGAGGAGCCCTCTTGCTGCCACTTGATGCTAACACAATAAATCTGCTATATCTTCAAAAATTGTTGAGATTTTCACTTCAAAGTTTATAGGAACATTCTTGAATTAGTGTAGGTTCGAATTAAATCGAAATATAAAATTAAATTTTTTGAAACCGAGTATGGGGGTCCCCTTAAATTGATTTACATAATTTTGTCCCATTGTAAGAAGCAACTCTATATATGACCAAATGACAAATTTAGTATAGGTTGCAGAATGACATGTTTATGGATCCAATTCCTCAAAATGCGACGTCTGTTAGTATACATCTGTTGAATATACCCAAAGTGGTGAAGGGTATCATATAGTCGGCCCCGTCCGACTTTACTACTTTCCTTACAAGTTTTTTTTCAAAGTAGATTTTTAAAATATTTTTTTTCACAGACCTGTACAGGGCATGGGATCCTATCCTATTATCTTTTGAGTCATTTAATTTTTTTAGCAGTTTATTCCCTGATAATTTATTATTGTATTGCAATGAAACTATACAAACTAATAAATAGCAGAGAATCTGCTTTAAATCGGAATTTGTTTTTAACTTTTTGTTATTTTTTTCTCAACATAAAAACTTGGTCTTTATGACGAGGTCATGCAGACAGAACACATCCACACACACACACACACATAAATTCGCATAAAATGCATACGGTCTATTGCTTCCGTTCTAGTATTAAAGGCGCCATGTTATTGGGAGCAATGGACGTTCATAAATAGAAAAAAATTTGTGTGTGCAAGCCTAGTTTTATACACATGAAGGGACACACATACACATATAGCGGCATATATGTATGTGTTGGAAAATGGGAAATGTCTTGTTTATTATCCATAAACATGTTGGTATTTGTACGTAATAAATAACAAAAAACAAAAAAATACGAATAAATAAACATTGTTTTGTTTGGAGTTTGATTTCCAGGGGCCAGTGAAAGTGGAACAAACACGAAGCGAGATAATGCATTTAAATGTCATGTTGGATGCCAAAAATTGCAAGTTATGGAAAAAGTGAAAATTTTGCGTTATTGTCGGAGTGCCACAAAATTGGAGTAAAATTTTGTAATGGACAGAAATTTAAAAAAAAGAAAATAAATTACCGAACTACTTTGACCTCAATAAAATCTCAACCAAATCCCATTATACAGATCAACCAAGGACATTTTACAAAAGACCCCACCATTCAAACCAAAAATTAACCGAATTATCTCTATGACAATTTAATTGCACAATAAGTTAACAAATTAATTGATGTTTTTATACCCTACACAACTATGTTGTCAGGGTATTATAGCTTTGTGCAGCCCCAAAAGTTTGTAACGCAGCGAAATATTGGTCCTGGACTCACCTTTAAGTATACCGATCGTCATATCTCGACTAGCTGAGTCTATCTAGACATATGTGTCCGTCCGTCCGTCCATCCGTCTGCCCATTATAATTTGTAAACACGATACAGGCCACAGTTATGGACCAATCTTCACGAAATTTTGCATGTAGAATGGGTTCTGGCCAATGAAGACCCCTATTTTGGAAAAGATCGGTTAATATTTAGAGGATGAAATGGATCAAAAACTTTATTTTTGTCAGATTTTCTGGTCGCTCCAGAGGCCGCAATTATGGCCGCAAACTCCGCAAATTTTTGCATGGAAAAGGGGATCGGGCCAAAGAATTAGCATGCCTGTTTTGATAAAGATCGGTCAATATTTAGTGGGTCAAATGGACCCTGACTTTTGTGTGAAATATGACCAAATTTGTATTATATGGCGTATATATTTGCCCCTGAAGGTCCTAGACCCAAACGTTGATAGTATGTTCAAGAGTAGTGGTTGCCCGTTAAATTGATACCAATTATATGGTCGTGTGTACTCAGATGTGGGAGCTACACTTAAATAGTTACAGGTGCTTAAGTATTCAGACATTATTTAGTAACCAAAAACTACACTAGAGGACGGAAATATAGCGCTGATCGCTTTGAAAATTTCCATGAGATTCCAGTTATGGTTAAGGACAATGCCTATAATTTTCGGTGATGATTTTGGGATGAAGTGGACCGAAAACGTATTTTTTTGTGTTTTTGTTTTCGAGTCGATCTATGGGCCACAATTGAAAGCCCAACATCACAACATAACCCACGGTAAAGAGAATCTGGACAAGTACACCCCTCGTCTACTGAAATATTTGTTGTGCAAATATCGCGAAATATTCCCCAAGCTCTGCATATAGAACCATATGAAGTTAGATTTTCGCCGAAGGTGTGTAGGGTATCATATGGTCGGCCGCGTCCGACTATACTGCTCCGCTCACTGGTTATAATTTCAGTGTTCAGGCAAATTCCACTTCAGTCCAACACTTAATTTATTTCATTAAAATAGGTATAATTAAAACGATGACCAGGCCTTTTACACAACATGCATACAAATACATGTGTATTTGGGTATGTGTGTATCCGACCGTTATAAATGTTGCATAACCACAATGTAAATACAATATAACTGTGTTATTAATACATAATTTCAATTGGGTAAAGTAGTATTTTGTGGGATTTTTTTTTATTTTTGTTGTTGTACAAAAAAATTTAAATGAACAATTTATAAAGGTTGATATGTTCGTATGGTTTCGTGTATATGATTACAATATTGGCCATCGACTACTTTTTTTTACATACACAAATACAATTATTTAATTTCAGTGCTCAATTGTGTATTACAAAGTTACATACATAACTGAGCCATAACAATACTATTACTTAAATTGAGTAAAGGCAAAATAAATTGAGTTATGGTAGGGATTTTGTGAGACAGGGAATATATGGGCAATATTTCCAATTTTTTAATATTCCATTTTCAAAAAATCAGCTTTTTTGTTTTTGTGGCACATCAATGATTTTTGGTACACATATAGAGAAAAATGTTCTGACTCCGAAAACGTTCGCGATCAAATTTTTGGTTGATGCGCGCAAAAGTTATCGAGGTTTTAATTTTGGGCATAAGAAAAAAATCTTAAAATTACGCCGTTTATTATAGTGAACAAAAACGTTGATATATGTCTTCCTCCGTAAAGTAAGAATATGAATATATTATAATAATCGCGATAAAGTTGCACATTTTCGCGAAATATGAGAAAAATGATAAAAATATAGGATATTACGTCAATATTTTCATTATATTAATGACATACACACACCTAAAAATTTATATAAAAATATCTACATAATCTAAACACCATGATGAATCAAATGATATCAAAATCACACAAGTCCGTAAAATTGACATATTTAAAAATAATCACATTTGGTGTATAAGTATACACCTTGTGGATTGTAGCAAGGCCCTTCCGATAAATCTTGGGGTTCTATAAATAGGAATAAATCTTAAAATTAAATAATATTATGAAATATACATTTTAAATTGCGTCTAAATCGCGTAATTCTCAAAATCATTTGATGCGCATGCGGTTTCCAGGAAGTACTGAAGTTTATCTTCCAATCCATATGTATTTTGCGAAATTTCATTTGACGGCTAAGATGTGCCGCGCGTTGCATTGAAGTACCCAAAAAATTGTAAAACGCGAATAATTTCCGAAAACTCCATATGCCATTAACGCGCATCCGATTTCGGTGTGCACCCTAAAAAAATACATCGATTTATACCATTTCAATGTGGTCCATTAAGAACCATGAATGTGCCAGCAAAATCTATTTTTGAGATAAATTGCGTACATCTCTCTTTCGGCTGAAGTTTTTAAAGTTCTCTTTTCGAAAAAGATCAAAATCCGTATGAGATCATTTATGGAAGCGGAAATGATACACAGAAAACGCAAATAAATCCGCGATATTTTCAAAAACAATTTTTGGCAAATTTCGTGTTTTTGGAAGGCCAGTTCCCGCCGTTCTAGTAGATGGATTTTCACGAAGAAGATTTTATATCATCCGAAACGTAAAAAACCTTATTGATCGCGGGTACCCATATCATTCAGTTAACAGATCTAAAAATTTGGCCCGAAAAATAGGTTTTTTAGAAATTTGATCGCACAAAATTCGCACCTTCGGATGAGTATTACTCTGAAGCTGTGCATACTACATACACAAAATACATATCAAATTACGCAGATTCGCGACTACAATAATCTTATAATCGATTTTCATAAATTACTGTTTGCGTATTCAAGCTAGAAGTAAAATTAAAACCAGTGAGCGGAGCAGTATAGTCGGACGGGGCCGACCATGCGATACCCTACACAACTACCACGAACTCTTACTTTCTGAGGATGTTTATACCGAGTCTGAGTAATATTTCGTGATATTTGCCCCCTCTAGTCCGATTAGAGGTTAACAACACCTCTTCATTACTTTTTTCGAATATTCAGTACAGTCCTTCTAATTACTTGTCCAGATTACCTTCACGGTGGGTTGTGTTGTGATTTTTGGATTATACTCTACTCGAAAACACACAAAAAATTATGTTTTGGGTCCATTTCATCCCAAAATTTTAATCTGATCATCACCGAAAATTGTAGGCGTTGTTCTTGACCATAACTGGAACTTCATGAAAAATGTCAAAGCCATCAGCGCGATATTTCTCCCTCTAATGTGGTAATGGGTTACTGAATAATATCTGAATACGTAAGCACCTGTAAATATTTGACTGTAACTCCCACATCTGAGTAGATACATCACTATATTTGGTATCATTTAAAGGCCAACCACTCCTCTTGGATATGCTATCAACTCCTGGGGTCTACATCCTCCAGGAGTAAATATGTATGCCATAGAATACAAATTTTGTCATTTTTCACACAAAAGTCAGGGTCCATTTGACCCGCTAAATATTGACCGATCTTTATCAAAACATGCATGCTTATTCTCTGACCCGATCCCCTTCTCCATGCAAAAATTCGCGGTGTTTGGGCCATAATTGCGGCCTCTGGAGCGACCAGAAAAACCGACAAAAATTTAGTATTTGGTCCATTTCATCCCCTAAATATTAACCGATCTTTTCCAAAAACAATAGGGGTCTTCATTGGCCAGAACCCATCCTACATGCAAAATTTCGTGAAGATTGGTCCATAACTGTGGCCTGTATCGTGTTTACAAATTATAATGGACAGACGGACGGACGGACGGACGGACGGACACACATGTCTAGATCGACTCAGCTAGTCGAGATATGACGATCGGTATACTTAAAGGTGGGTCTAGGACCAATATTTCGCGGCGTTACAAACATTTGGGGCTGCACAAAGCTATAATACCCTGACAACATAGTTGTGTAGGGTATAAAAACACTCAAAATCGAGCTTCAAAATGTCAGCATCATTTTAAGGTAGATGCAGTGAAAATTTTGAAAAATGATACATAAGGGGCGTAGTCCCCATTTTGTTGGCTTTTAGTTTTATTTTGACACGAAGACGGTGCAATGAGTGGTTTAGTGACAAATCGATAGAGAACATAAAAAAAACTGGTTCGCCTCAACGTGTTTTTACACATTTTTTTACATTAAAGTAGACACAGCTTCCACCAAAATAAAGTTTGGAGGTCAATATCATGAACAGTTTGCAACGACAGATCAATTAACCCAAAACTATTCACTTTTTTCATATACTTAAGTAATTCCCGAGTTATAAAGTGGTGAACCTCCGCTTCAGCTATGTTAGAAAATTGGCAATATTGCCCATATATGTATAGATATATATGTTTATATATATGTATATATATATATACGTATATTTTTTAAGGACCTAATGAACTTTTACTTTTTAAAATATAAAAAGTAAAAGTTCATTTCCCCTCAAAATAATTCCTTCAGCTCCATCCTATATATATCCCTCTATTCTGTATAGAGACTCCCTTTACTTACTTACTTAGCTGGCTAGTAACAGAACTTTCGTTCCATAAGCCGGGCGTAGAAAAGATTACCAGGCGCGTCGATCTTTTGCACAGTTTTTCCAATTTGAAAGACCATTTCGGAAATGTTGTCTTCGACTTGATCTTTCCATCGTATTCTTGGCCTTCCCCTTCTACGTGAACCATCAGCTGGTTTGCTTTTATATGCCTTCTGGGATGGGGCATCTTCAACCATTCTCACAACATGACCTAGCCAACGTAGTCTCTGGAGTTCAATACGTCTAACAATGTCGATGTCCGAGAATCGAAACCATGACACAACTCATGGTTCATTCGACAGCGATATTCAACTTCAACGCAGATCGGCCCATAGATCTTTTAGAGAATTTGTTCTCTCAAACACCCCAAAAGCTGCCTCATCTGCTTGCGCAAGTACCCATGCTTCAGATCCATATAACAGCACGGGTAGTATCAGCGTCTTGTAGAGTGTGAGTTTGGTCTAGCGGGAGGTGGCCTTGCATTTGAGTTGTTTGCTCAGACTTCTTCCAAATTTCGAAATTGATGTCACTCGTTTTGTTTATGGCGGTAGCAAGGTATATAAAATCTTTGACTAACTCGAAGCTGTAGTTCTCAAGTTCCACAGTTGGTCCGAGCCTGCTGGACGTCTTGCGCGTTGATACCATCAGTTTGGCCTTCTCGCCGTTTACATCCAGACCCACTTTGGCAGACTCCTTCTCAATTTGTTCAAAGGTGGCTGTCACCGCTCTCAGTGTTCGACCCATTATGTCGATGTCATCGGCGTAGGCGAGTAACATGTGTTGTTTTGTGTACAGAGTGCCATTTCTGTTCACTTTTGCCTCTCGTATGACCTTTTCCAGCAGGATGTTAAAAAGGTCACACGACAAACTGTCACCTTGTCTGAATCCTCGTTCGATATTAAAAGGCTCCGAAAGATCCTTTCCGACTTTAATTGCTGATCTTGAGCTAGTTAAAGTTATCTGGCATAGCCGAATTAATTTTGTAGGAATGCCAAACGCAGACATGGTTTTATACACCTCTGAATGGATAGGGCTGTCGAATGCGGCGTTATAGTCGACGAATAGCTGGAATGTGTCGATGTGTTTTTCGTGGGGTTTTCCATGATTTGGCGCAGAGTGAAAATCTGGTCAATGGTGTATTTGCCAGGTCTGAAGCCACATTGGTATGGTCCAATAATGTCATTGACCATTGGCTTCAGTCGTTCGCACAGTACGCTGGATAGCACTTTATATGCAATGGAAAGGAAACTTATTCCTCTATAGTTGGCACATATCGTATTGTCTCCTTTTTGTGAACGGGACACAGGATGCTGAGGTTCCAATCATTGGGCATGCATTCTTCTAGCCAAATTGTACTAGTCAGCTGGCGCATTCTCCTTACCAGCCGATTGATTGATATTCTGACTTCATCTTGGTTAGGTGGTATACACTCTATACCGTCATCTATTATTGGTTCTGGGGTATCCACTTCACTGCTACTATTTGATACCATAAGTTTTTCAAAATGCTCCTTCCAGATCCTTTATCTCTACAGGAGGATGTGCCTGCACCAAAGCCTTCGGTTTGGTGTTTTACCCGTTGGTAGAATTTTAGGAATTCATTCTGACTCCTGTACATATCGATTTGCTCACGCTCTCGTTTTTCTTGATCTTTCTTCTTTTTTCTGAAAATACGTTTCTCCTCTCTTCTTTTCTACCGATAGTTCTCCATCGCATTACGTGTTGCTACTGTCCGCTGCGTTTTTCATATCAGTAGCATAAGACACTCCTGATCGTACCACGGATTTCTTCATGATGGTCTTTGGTACCCAAGTGTTGCTTTTGCTGCAGTTTGTAGGGAGTCGGCAATTCTCAGCCATTGTGCTTCTATATTATTATCGGGACCAAGGGTTGCTTTCGCCAAGCAGTTTGGTAAGTTGAACGGAGTAGGCTTCTGCTATCTGTTGTGTTTGCAGCTTTTCGACGTCAAATTTCCGTGTTACATTAGATCGCACCTTTGCTGCTACATTAAGACGGGTGCGTACCTTGGCTGCCACAAAGTAATGATCCGAATAGATATTCGCTCCTCGGATCGATCGGACGTCTAAAACACTGGATGAATGCCTTCCGTCTATCACAACGTGATCGGTTTGATTTCTCGTTGTTCGATCGAGAGAAATCCAGGTGGCCTTGTGTATATCGAGATGCTTGAATCTGGTGCTGCTAGCTCCCATGTTTTTTGCTGCCGCGAAGTCAATCAACCTCATGCCGTTGTCGTATGTTTCTTCATGTTCTTTGGCCCCCGACGGTGGGGCCAAAGATATTTTCCCTCCCGATTTTTGCATAAATCTACTAGCAGAATTTTAATGTCATGGCCAGTGCAATGATCATATGCTGTTTCTAGGCGCTCGCAAAATATGTCTTTGGTCTGTTTTTCTTTATCTTCGGTCGAAGCATGGGCGCAAATGAGACTGATGTAGAAGAATTTCGCTTTTATACGTATTATAGCAATTCGCTCATCTACTGGAGTGAATCTGGAGACGAGGTCTTTTATTCTCCTGTTAACCATAAATCCGCAACCAAATTCATGTCTGGTTTCATGGTAGCTATTATACAGGGTATAATCATCTGATTTACTTACACCTGTCCATTTCCATCGCATTTCCTGTAAGGCAATAATATCGGCTTTGTACTTCTTGAGTACATCTGCCGAACCGAGCACTGCGCCTGTTCTGTACAACGTGCGCACATTCCAAGTGCTGATTCGCTGATCGTGGGCATTTATACGTTTACGGGGGTCGTCAACATTGGGTGTTTGTTTTTCTTTTTATTTGCTTTTGCTTTTTCATAGTAGGTTGGGTTTTCCGAGAGTGGGCAACTAACCCGACGCCTTAACCCATTTTTTTATAGTTCTTATGGGTGAACTCGCGGCGCATATTAGCTCATCATTTCATCGGATGATGAAAATAACTCCCCAGGTGGCACCGCGGGGAGGTCAGTGTTCACAATTAAGATGAAAGAGGGACCAAGATAAGCCAATCAGAGCTGGTGCTTGGTATCTATCATCCACTACGACACCCAGACTTCCTTTATAGCCTGCATATAAAGACTTTCTACAGCTCGTTTATAGAGAATCCCGTCGGCTAGGGACTCCCGACAGCTTGTCTGTAGAGAATCCCGTCAGCTGATCTATAGAGACGCCTTCAGCTTGTCTATGGAGACTCCACACAGCTCATCTATAGAGACTCCCAGTATTCCTCCAAAAAGATTAATTCAGTTCCTCTATAGAGACTACTTTCAGCTCTTCTATATAGACTCCGATCAGGTCATTCATAAAGACTTTCTTCAGTTCGTCTATGGAGGTTTCCCTGAACTCGACTATAAGACTACCAGGTTTAGCGCCCCTTCATCTGTTCTACAAAGAGATTTAATTTTCTGTAGAGACCTTTAATAACTTATATAAAATAATAATCTCCATCTAGAACTTATTAGTAAGGAAGTACTAATTTCTGAAAAAAATACACATTATCGTCTCTCTAACACGTACGCCTGTGATGCCAATAAACACGAACGAATTAATGTAGGTGTTACCAACAATTTGTTAACCAATTTGCATAATTTTCCAAATGTTACATCCCTCGGGCAAAATCTTGTTATTAACACTCTGTTAACGTTTGGTTATTAACACAATAAACGGTGCCTTTTTGTGTGGCCAAGTACTCTTTTGTGTGTGTGTGTGTGTGTGTGCGAAGCCAACATCTTGTCGAACAGGATAATAACAACGTGTTTGTTTGATAAATAAGTGTGTGTGAGTGCGAGAGTGGGGTAGTTGCCTTTGGCGACCACCAGTCTTAGATTTTCTCATTTATGACGGCTGTATTACACCACTAAATACAACAACTACAAACTTTCCATTTTAGCAGAAGAACCAGAACCATAAGAAGCATCAGCTCCGACCGCAGCTTATAAAGAAGCAGACCACAATTAAAGCTGAACTAAATTAAGGATTTTTCAACAATTTGTCCCTGTGCCACTGCTGCTGTTGCTGGCTGGTAATAATGTTTTATGTGGTTCAGCCTGTGTGTGTACGTGTGTTGGTGTACGTGATAGAGATGGTGTGTGTGTGAATTTCCGTTAGCATGTGTAGATCCTTCTGGTTAGGTTTACTTGTAATGGCTTTAATTTAATATTCTTGGTGATTATAAACAAAGCACTGGCGACAAATTGATTTAACACATTACCCTCTATTAGAGTGGTGGAGCAACTATTAGGAGTAGAGGTTAGATTTATGGGACGCCACGATACATAATCTAGGTTGGTGATGATTTTTAGAAATTATGAAGGCAAATAAATTAATCTACAGGAACTGGCAGGAAGCAGGGGATAAAATAGACTCCCTTCAGCTCGTCTATAGAAGAGACTCCCTTCAGCTCGTCTATAGAAGAGACTCCCTTCAGCTTGTCTATAGAAGAGACTCCCTTCAGATCGTCTATATAAGAGACTCCCTTCAGGCTCGTCTATAGAGACTCCATTCAGGCTCGTCTATAGAGACTCCCTTCAGGCTCGTCTATAGAGACGACCTTCAGGCTCGTCTATAGAGACTCCCTTCAGGCTCGTCTATAGAGACTACCTTCAGGCTCGTCTATAGAGACTCCCTTCAGGTTCGTGTATAGAGACTCCCTTCAGGCTCGTCTATAGAGTCTACCTTCAGGCTCGTCTATAGAGACTCCCTTCAGGCTCGTCTATAGAGACTATCTTCAGGTTTGTATATAGAGATTTCCCTCAGGCTCGTCTATAGAGATTCCTTTCAGGCTCGTCTATGGAGACTCCCTTCAGGCTCGTCTATAGAGCCTCTCTTCAGCCTTGTCTATAGAGACTCCCTCCAGGCTCGTCTATAGAGATTCCCTTCAGGCTCGTCTATAGAGACTCTCTTCAGGCTCGTCTATAGAGACTCCCTTCAGGCTCGTCTATAGAGACTCCCTTCAGGCTCGTCTATAGAGACGACCTTCAGGCTCGTCTATAGAGACTACCTTCAGGCTCGTCTATAGAGACTCCCTTCAGGTTCGTGTATAGAGACTCCCTTCAGGCTCGTCTATAGAGTCTCCCTTCAGGCTCGTCTATAGAGACTATCTTCAGGTTTGTATATAGAGATTTCCCTCAGGCTCGTCTATAGAGATTCCTTTCAGGCTCGTCTATAGAGACTCCCTTCAGGCTCGTCTATAGAGTCTCTCTTCAGCCTCGTCTATAGAGACTCCCTCCAGGCTCGTCTATAGAGACTCCCTTCAGGCTCGTCTATAGAGACTCTCTTCAGGCTCGTATATAGAAACTCCCTTCAGGCTCGTCTATAGAGACTTCCTTCAGGCTCGTCTATAGAGCCACCCTTCTTCTCGTCTATAGAGACTCCCTTCAGGCTCGTCCAAAGAGACTCCCTTCAGGCTCGTCTATAGAGACTCCCTTCAGGCTCGTATATAGAAACTCCCTTCAGGCTCGTCTATAGAGACTTCCTTCAGGCTCGTCTATAGAGACTCCCTTCAGGCTCGTCTATAGAGACTCCATTCAGGCTCGTCTATAGAGACACCCTTCTGGCTCGTCTATAGAGACTCCTTTTAGGTCGTCGTCTATAGAGACTCCCTCCAGCTCGCCTGTTGAGACTCCCTCCAGCTCGCCTGTTGAGACTCCCTTCAGCTCGTCTATAGAGACTCCCTTCAGCTCGTCTATAGAGACTCCCTCCAGCTCGCCTGAAGAGACTCCCTTCAGCTCGTCTATAGAGACTCCCTCCAGCTCGCCTGAAGAGACTCCCTTCAGCTTGTCTATAGAGACTCCCATCCACTCGTCTATAGAGACTCTCATCCACTCGTCTATAGAGACTCCGTTCAGGCTCGTCTATAGAGACTCCCTTCAGGCTCGTCTATAGAGACTCCCTTCAGGATCGTCTATAGAGACTCCCCTCAGGCTCGTCTATAGAGACACCCTTCAGGCTCGTCTATAGAGACTCCCTTCAGGCTCGCCTATAGAGACTCCAAGCAGGCTCGTCTATAGAGACTCCCTTCAGGCTCGCCTATAGAGGCTCCCAGCAGGCTCGTCTATAGAGACACCCTTCAGGCTCGTCTATAGAGACTCCCTTCAGGCTCGTCTATAGAGATCCCTTCAGGCTCGCCTATAGAGACACCCAGCAGGCTCGTCTATAGAGACACCCTTCAGGCTCGTCTATAGAGACTCCCTTCAGGCTCGCCTATAGAGACTCCCTTCAGGCTCGCCTATAGAGACTCCCAGCAGGCTCGTCTATAGAGACTCCCTTCAGGCTCGCCTATAGAGACTCCCAGCAGGCTCGTCTATAGAGACTCCATTCAGGCTCGTCTATAGAGACTCCCTTCAGGCTCGTCTATAGAGACTCCCTTCAGGCTCGTCTATAGAGACTCTCTTCAGCTGGTTTATAGAGACTCCCTTCAGATCATCTATAGAGACTGCCTTCAGCTGGTTTATAGAGACTCCCTTCAGCTTGTTCATAGAGCCACCCTTCAGCTTGTCTATAGAGCCACCCTTCAGGCTCGTCTATAGAGACTCCCTTCAGGCTCGTCTGTAGAGACTCCCTTCAGGTTTGTATATAGAGATTTCCCTCAGGCTCGTCTATAGAGATTCCTTTCAGGCTCGTCTATAGAGACTCCCTTCAGGCTCGTCTATAGAGACTCTCTTCAGGCTCGTCTATAGAGACTCCCTTCAGGCTCGACTATAGAGCCACCCTTCAGCTCGTCTATAGAGACTCCCTTCAGGCTCGTCTACAGAGACTCCCTTCAGGCTCGTCTATAGAGACTCCCTTCAGGCTCGCCTATAGAGACTCCCTTCAGGCTCGTCTATAGAGACTCCCTTCAGGCTCGTCTATAGAGACTCCCTTCAGGCTCGTCTATAGAGACTCCCTTCAGGCTCGTCTATAGAGACTCCCTTCAGGCTCGTCTATAGAGACTCCCTTCAGGCTCGTCTATAGAGATTCCTTTCAGGCTCGTCTATAGAGACTCCCTTCAGGCTCGTCTATAGAGACTCTCTTCAGGCTCGTCTATAGAGACTCCCTTCAGGCTCGTCTATAGAGACTCCCTTCAGGCTCGTCTATAGAGACTCCCTTCAGGCTCGTCTATAGAGACTCCCTTCAGGCTCGTCTATAGAGACTCCCTTCAGGCTCGCCTATAGAGACTCCCTTCAGGCTCGTCTATAGAGACTCCCTTCAGGCTCGTCTATAGAGACTCCCTTCAGGGTCGTCTATAGAGACTCCCTTCAGGATCGTCAGGACTCCCTTCAGTCGTCTATAGAGACTCCCTTCAGGCTCGTCTATAGAGACTCCCTTCAGGCTCGTCTATAGAGACTCCCTTCAGGCTCGTCTATAGAGACTCCCTTCAGGCTCGTCTATAGAGACTCCCTTCAGACTCGTCTATAGAGACTCCCTTCAGGCTCGTCTATAGAGACTCTCTTCAGGCTCGTCTATAGAGACTCCCTTCAGGCTCGTCTATAGAGACTCCATTCAGGCTCGTTTATAGAGACTCCCTTCAGGCTCGTCTATAGAGACTCCCTTCAGGCTCGTCTATGGAGACTCCCTTCAGGCTCGTCTATGGAGACTCCCTTCAGGCTCGTCTATAGAGACTCCCTTCAGGCTCGTCTATAGAGACTCCATTCAGGCTCGTCTATAGAGACTCCCTTCAGGCTCGTCTATAGAGACTCCCTTCAGGCTCGTCTATAGAGACTCCCTTCAGGCTCGTCTATAGAGACTCCCTTCAGGCTCGTCTATAGAGACTCTCTTCAGCTGTTGCGAATCTCTCGCAAATTTGTTAGCCCTTTGATGTGGCCTTGAAATCCTCTTTTCCCCCTATTCCTGGTAATTATAACCCATCATCTCATTACGTGTATAAAAATTTAAAATTTCTTTAATGAACAACAAAAGGTTCGTAGAATTGAATTCAATAAATTACCCTAATCTAAGGCCACATTGCGAACATTTGCCCACCTTGCTTTCTAATGACGAATAATTCGCTTTACAGCCGTCTGTAGATTCTGTTGCCCTTTTTGTTGTTGTTTTTGTTCGACTTTTTGTTGTTGTAGTCTGTTTATTTTGTGATAAAAAGCACTAATCCTCTTATAATGACTATAATTTGTTAATGAACTCTTTTGTTATGTAAATTTACACTCTGATCATTTCGAACAATAACATCGGGAGAAGCAGCAGCAACAACACCAACAAGGCGAGCATTATGATTTGTGCGTAAATGAACAGTTTATTCTGCAGTTGTTATCCTGAGAAAGAAAGTTTGCAAACATGACATAGCTTCACGCTACAACAGAACTTCCGAACAATAACAAAATCTATGTTTTGTTACACGAATACAAGGCAACCAGTCCGCCAGCCAGGCAGCCCGACAGACACTGGCAAAATATTTTCCTTAATTTTTTTTTGCAACAAACTAAACTGCTATACATTTTGTCACTTTATTCTCATGGGAGCAGAACTAGGACAATAAGGACATGGCACATTATCTAACCTCCGCTCTCCCCTTCCACAAAATGTCTTTATGTCCTGCTTCGTGTATACAAAGTATAAGAATGTTGTCACTGACAACAATACAAACTTACTTACAAACAGTCGTCGCTGTTCTCTTACGCAAACTGTATATTTTGCACAAACTTTGTAATTTACAGCAATTAAATTGCTTACAGCTCATATTGCTAAAAGGCCAACTTAACGAAGAGTTTTACAGAATTTGTAATCTTGCGAAGAGTTGGGATGCGTCTTTGGTGGAAATAAGAAAACAAAAATATGATCCCTAAGAGCGAAAAAAAATCTTAGACAAATTAATAGGAATTTATGGGAAATATATTGTTCTGGAAAGCATTACCAAAGAGACAAATTAATTAAAATCGATTTAAAGTGTGGAAAATGAAAGAAATTATTAGAAATTAGAAGAGCTTAGACGGGCTAAGAATAATCTTTACATATCCTATAAAGAGGAGTGAATACAGAAGAGTTGAAGGGAGTCTGATGAAATCTCCATAGAAAACATAGAGTGTATCTAAAAACGAGCAGGAAGTCTCCAAACATCAGCTGAAGCAGGGATAATATTTTTCATGGACCTATACAAGGCGTGGATTTTTTTTTAATAATTTTTCTCATGTAACTATAAAAGGCGTAGATCTTTTAAATATTTTTTTCATCGACCTACTCAAAACGTGGATTTTTATAACCTTCACCACACTGTGGTACAGGGTATTATGTCTTTGTGCATATGTTTGTAACAGGCAAAAGGAAACGAGATAGACACATAGCTCCTTCTGAGAATATGCATAGAATCACTTTCTAAGTCGATTTACGCATATCCGTCCGTCTGTTGGTGTTAAATTGTAAACAAAGTACAGGTCGCATTTATAATCCGAATTGGATGAAATACGACACATCTCATATATTTGGCCCAAGGACGAACCCTATTGAAATTGGGAAAAATCGGTTCAGATTTAGATATAGCTCCCATATATATTTACGTCCGATTTAACGTAAATGGTGTACCAAAGTCCCTATATATTTTCGATTAGCACGAAATTTGGCATAACGTACTGAATTGAGCCTAGAGTGATGTCTGCCATGTTTCGTGAAAATCGGTTCAGATTTAGATATAGCTTCCATACATATTTTCGTCTGACTTAATGTAAATGGTGCATCAAGGTCCCTATATATATTTCGATTTGCACGAAATTTGGTACAGCGTACTGGATTGAGTCTAGAATCATTTGTGCTAAGTTTCGTAAAAATCCGTCCAGATTTAGATGTAGCTCCCATATATATTTTCGTCGATTTAATGTAAATGGTGCATCAGAGTCCCTATATATCCTGGGATTTGCACGAAATTCGAGCCTAGAGTGATATCTGCCAAGTTTCGTGAAAATCGGTTCCGATTTAGATGTAGCTCCCATATATATTTTCGTCCGATTTAATGTAAATGGTGTACCAAAGTCAAAATATATACTTCGATTTGGACTAAATTTGTCATAGCGTACTGAATAAATCGTAGAACAATGTGAGTTAAGTTTCGTGAAAATCGGTTGAAATTTAGATATAGCTCCCATATATATGTTCGACCGATTTAAGGTACATGGTGTACCAAAGTCCCTTTATATCTTTCGATTTGCACGAAATTTTGCACAGCGTACTGAATAAAGTCTAGAATGATGTGTGCTAAGTTTCGTAAAAATCGGGGCAGATTTAGATATAGCTCCCATATATAGTTTCGTTCGATTTAAGGTAAATGGTGTACCAAAGTCCATATATATCTTTCGATTTGCACGAAATTCGGCACAGTGTAATGAATTAAGTCTAGAATGATGTGTGTTAAGTTTCGTGAAAATCGGTTCAGATTTAGATATAGTTCCCATATGTGTTATCATCCGATTTAATGTAAATGGTGACTTTGGTGCCCAAAGTTTGTACGATAGCTACACAATTTTATACAATCAGTGAGGGGAGCAGTATAGCCGGACGGGGCCGACCATACGATACCCTACACAACTACCACGGAACTCTGACATTCTCCTTAGGTTTATCCTGTGCCTGGGCAATATTTCGTGATATTTGCAACCTCTTGTCCGATTAGAGGTCAACAGCACCTGTTCCTTACACTGACATATTTTCCGAATATTACTAATATTCAGTACAGCCCTTCTAATTTTCTGTCCAGATTCCCTTCACCGAGGAATGTGTTGTGATGTTCGGCTTATAATTGTGACCTATAGATAGAATCGAAAACACACAAAAAATTAAGTTTTCGGTCCACTTCTTCTTAAAAATTTTCTCAGATCATCACCGAAAATTGTAGGCGTTGTCCCTGACCATAACTGGATCCTTATGGAAAATTTCCACGTTATCAGGGCTATACTTCCACCCTCTATTGTGGTAATGGGTTACTAAGTAATATCTGAATACGTAAGTACCTGTAAATATGGAAGTGTAACTCCCATATCCGAGTAGTTACATCACTATATTTGGTGTCAACTACTTCTCTTGGATATACCATCAATTTCTCGGGTCAGTATCCTTCAGGAGTATATATATATACGCTAAATATTCACCGATCTTCATCAAAACAGGTATGCTTATTCTTTGGCCCAATCTTCTTCTCCATGTAAAAATTCGCAAAGTTTGGGCCATAATTGCGGCCTCTGGAGCGACCAGATAAACCGACAAAAATTTAGTATTTGGTCCATTTCATCCCCTAAATATTAACCGATCTTTACCAAAACCAATTGGGGTCTTCATTGGCCAGAACCCATCCTACATGCAAAATGTCGTGAAGATTGGTCCATAACTGTGGCCTGTATCGTGTTTACAAATTATAATGGACAGACGGACGGACGGGCACACATGTCTAGATCGATTCAGCTAGTCGAAATATGACGATCGGTATACTTAAAAGTGGGTCTAAGACCAATATTTCGCGTCGTTACAAACTTTTGGGGCTGCACAAAGCTATAATACCCTGACAACTTAGTTGTGTAGGGTATAATGATTAGTGGTAAGTTTCGGGAAAATCGGTTCAGATTTGGATATAGCTCCCATTTTTTTTTCGTCCGATTTAATATAAATGGTGCACCAAAGTCCCTATATATATTTCGATTTGCACGAAATGTGGCATAGCGTACTGAATTGAGTCTAGAATGATGTGTGTTAAGTTTCGTGAAAATCGGTTGCGATTTAGATATAGCTCCCATATTTATCTTCGTCCGATTTAATGAATATGGTATACCAAAGTCCCTATATATCCTTCGATAGTCCAGAATTATGTGTGCCAAGTTTCGTGAGTATCGGTTGAGATTAGGTATAGCTCCCTTTTATGTTATCGATTGATTTTAAGTAATTGACGTACCAAGGAACCGACATAAGGCTGATATGAACAAAACGTACTAAAATTAGTATAACCTAACCTGTGACAATTTCGTTGAAATCGCTTCAATATATATATTTTTGTCCGATTTTAAGTAAATGCTGCATCAAACTTCTCATGTTTGTCAGATTGTCATGAAATTTGGCAAAACGTACAAAATTGAGCATAAAATAACGTAGTTGCGTTTTCCAGAAGTACAGACATAGCCCACGGATGTACTATTAATATTTGTTTGAAGTCGATTTACATACTTTTGTCCCATTGTAACAAACGAATGACATGTTTATGGATTGATCTAAGTCGATTCACATTTAGCTAAATGTCACATATTTTAGTTCATCTAATTTCATGTTAATAGTCCTATTTAATATACCCATAGTGGTGAAGGGTATCATATAGTTGGCCCGTCCGACTTTACTACTTTCCTTACTGGTTTAAATAATTTTTTCATGGACCTAACAAGGTGTAGATTTTTTAAATGTTGTTTTTTCATCAGCCTTTACAAGACATAGATTTTTTAAATAATTTTTTCATAGTTGTTTATTTGGTTGTTCATTTGAACTCCTGGGCCATAACAATTTATATCTCCTGAAATACAAATTTCTAAGAACATTTCGTTAAAAAGGTGATGAGATAAGCTACAATTCGATTGATTTTATCCTATTATCGATAGAGCATTAAAAACCCATCCATATGCTACCCGAAGTACTGCTTATTTATGTCCCTCGATTTAAGTCCATCCATTTCACATTTATTGTAAAAAAAAATACAAAAATGTAATGTCTTAATACCTCTTATATAAAAAAAATTAAATTCAGCATTTAACCCTTTTTCTATAAAAAAAATCGGCAAATGTCACAAACAATGACGACCACATCATAACTCAGCGTATTAACCAAATGCCATGGACTTAATAACGTCTCTCCGTATTTCTTTTTAATTTCTTTTGGTTGCCATGATCTCTGGCATTCCAATCACACAAATTGTGCCGTTATTTGTTGTTCGTTGTCATCGAAAGAAGAAAAGAAACCGAACAAAAATCGCCTCAATGGCCGATTTTAAAGATATGATTTTCAGTTTTTTTGTTCGGGGTTTTGATTTCATGGGAATTGTATTATCTTCGGTTCGTTTGTTTAAAGACGTTACGTGTATTACTGGGTAAGTGTGTGTGTGTGTGGGCTAAGCTGAATCTCATAACAAGAAGAACGGCAACAAAAAAGCCCCTCCAAATGGCTAAAACATGATGTAAAAGGCAATCAAAATGAAACGATGACAAGGATTCACTTTTGGGAATTTACAGACATTGTCCCCCCTCGCCGTGACGGTAACGGTAAAGTGTCCACCAACCATGGGGTGGGTGTGCAGCAGCAGCACCAGACAAATGGCATTAACTTCAGCTCAAACAATCAAATTGAAACTGGGGACACACAACCGAAAAAAATGTTCCCGCCAAAGAGACATATCCCCATCCTGCTCGTAAACGTTTAAGGAACATTTGCGATGTTGTTAATGGTGGAAGCAGTTTCTGCTTTTAATAGGTCAACAGGAATAGTTTAGGAATTATGCAGCTACACAGATTACCGATGGTTGGACCACAAGATAATCTGTGTAGATGGATTTTTTAAATAATTTTTTTATGGATCTATACAAGGCGCAGACATTTTTTTTATATTTTTATACCCTACACAACTATGTTGTCAGGGTATTATAGCTTTGTGCAGCCCCAACAGTTTGCAACGCCGCGAAATATTGGTCCTAGACCCACCCTTAAGTATACCGATCGTCATATCTCGACTAGCTGAGTCGATCTAGACATGTGTGCCCGTCCGTCCGTCTGTCCATTATAATTTGTAAAAACGATACAGGCCACCTATCTTCACGAAATTTTGCATGTAGGATGGGTTCTGGCCAATGGAAAAGATCGGTTAAAAAACTTTATTTTTGTCGTTTTTTTTTTTTTTTTTGGTCGCTCCAGAGGCAATTATGGCCCAAACACCGCGAAATTTTACATGGAGAAGGAGATCGGGCCAAAGAATAAGTATGCCTGTTTTGATAAAGATCGGTCAATATTTAGCGGGTCAAATGGACCCTGACTTTTGTGTGAAAAATTGAAAATTTTGTATTCTATGGGGTATATATTTGCACCTGAAGGTCCTAGACCCGAGAAGTTGATAGTATGTTCAAGAGGAGTGGTTGGCCTTTAAATTGATACTAATTATGTGGTCGTATGTACTCAGATGTGAGAGTTACACTTAAATATTTACGGATGCTTACGTATTCAAACATTATTTAATAACCTAGACGGTGCAAAAAAAGCGCTGATCGTTTTGAAATTTTCCATGAGATTTCAATTATGGTCAAGGACAACGCCTATAATTTTCGGTGATGATCCGATAATAATTTTGGGATGAAGTGGACCAAAAACTTAACTTTTTGTGTGTGTGTGTGTGTTTTTTTTTTTTTTTTTTTTGAGTCGATCTATAGGCCGCAATTGAAAGCCCAATATCACAACATAACCTACGGTGAAGAGAATCTGGACAAGTACAGCCCTCGTCTACTGAATATTTGCCGGGTGTCAAGAGGGTTCAAATAACGCAAAGTTAGATTTTCATGGAAGTTGTGTAGGGTATCATATGGTCGGCCCCGTCCGACTATACTGCTCCGCTCACTGGTTTAAATATGTTTTTTATGGACCTATACAAGGCGTAGATTTTTTGATTAGACCTATACAAGACGTAGATTTTTAATTAGACCTATACAAGGCGTAGATTTTTTAATTAGACCTACACAAGGGGTAGATTTTTTATACAAGGCTTAGATTTTTTAATTAGACCTATACAAGGCGTAGATTTTTTAAATAATTTTTATAGACCTATAGAAGACCTTATTGTCATCTATGAGAATACCTTCTGGTTTTTTGTGTGAAAATCTTCTGGTCTTCTATTAGAAGACCTTCTGGAAGACCATCGGATTTCCTATTCGAAGACTTTCTGGTCTTCTATAAATAAATCTCTTGATCTTCTATACCTTCTAAAGCTTCTGATTTTCTATAAGAAAATATATCTTCCTTCTCTAAAATGATTAACTGGTGCTCATGTTATTATATAAAAATCCCTTTCTAAAATTGTCATAGTCTCAAAATACAACATCCTTCCCTTTGGGCATAATTCAAAATAGCCATAACCCTTTATCGTTATAAAAAAACACAACCCTCTATTTCGAGTTCATGTATTGAAGTATGCGTGGTCCTGTGACAGGTCAGGCCAGTTACCCGTCTAACCTTTAAGGCCATTGCAGTTAACATTGGCACTTAGTTGGCTGCAAACAATTTTTAGACTTTATTTGTTTGTTTGTGTGTGCGTTTAGGCTTAAGCCTCAAGATTATAAACTTTCACCGACATTCCCCAGTGTACTTAGTCATTTTTATACTCTGTTTTTTCCCTTGATATTTTATTTATATTCACCCTCTCTCTTTGGAATTATTTATTGTGGGTGTCGTAGTAGAATTATTTTAAAATGCAATATTTTTTTTCGATTTTAAAATGCAGAATAGCTTTATCCTGCCCTACTTGATTGCATTGAGTCCTGTATTGTTTGGTTTACAATGTCATACTGATGTGAGGTTGGAACATTTCAAAATGTTTCATTGTTAGAGAAATTAACAATGTATAAAGAAAATGTTGCAGTCTGAAACATGCATGTGAAGAAACATGTTTGATTATTTGTACTAGAAATGTTTGAGAGAAGAAAGTGTCCACACAAGGACATGCGCATAAAGACGACCTAAGCTATGACAAAAACCTCGATTATTTTATTCACAAACAAACAGTAAAGAAAGGTACTAACGGTTATATATTTTTATGATTACAAAAAACCAAAAAAAAAATAACTTGATACATTTATGTCATAAATTCTCCTATTCGGTTCAGTTATGGTAGCTACTCCTTTCCATTCAAATTTCAATTTACCCTGATGAGTTTGTTTTCCGTTAGCTTTGTTTTTTTTTTTTTTTGAAATGTAAACAATGCGCAAATGTGCGGTATATAGCCATCACCAAAGTCTCCCATAAGAACTATAAAAGATAGGTTGAGGCGTTAATTTAGTTACCCACACTCGAAAAATCCCTCCTACTATGAAAAAGCAACAAAAAAGGAGACCAAACCCGCCCCAATGTTGACGACCCCTCCAAACGTTTAAAGGACCAATATCTGCGACCAATCTGTACTTGGAATATGTGCACTTTGTATAGAACAGGCACAGTTTTCATTTTGGCGGAGGTACCCAAGAAGTACAAAGTCGATATTATAGCCTTACAGGAAATGTGATGGAAAGGGACTGACATAAGTAAATCAGATGATTACGCCCTGTATTATAGCTGCCATGAAACGAGTCATGAATTTGGCTGAGGATTTTTGGTTAATAAGAAACTAAAAGACCCCGCGTCTTCAGATTCACTCCGTATAAAAGCGAATTTCTTCTACATCAGACTTATTTGCGCCCATACTCCGACGGAAGATAAAGATGAACAGACTAAAGTCATATTTTAAGAGCGCCAAGAAACAGCATATGACCGCTACCCTGTCCATGACTTTAATATTCTGTTAGGAGACTTTAGTGCAAACATCGGAAGGAAAATATATTTAGCCTCCATGAAGAAACATGAGACAACGGCATGAGGTTGATTTACTTCGCGGCAGCAAAAAACATGGTAGTTAGCAGCACCAGATTCAAGCATCTCGATATACACAAGGCGACCTGGATGCCTCCTGATCAAGCAACGATAAATCATATTGATCATGTTGTGATAGACGAAAAGCATTCATCCAGTGTAAACACAACAGGTAGCAGAAGCCTATTCCGCTCAACTTACCCACTTGCTTGATGAAAGCACTTCTTGTCCCGATAATAATATAGAAGCACAATGGCCAAGAATTGTCCACTGCCTACAAACTGCAGCAAAAGCAACACTTGGGTACCAAAAACCACTGTCAAGAAACCCATGGTACGATCAGGGGTATCGTAATGCTACTGATGTGAAAAAACGCAGCGTATAGGGCAACCCAGCAGACCGAAGCAACACGTAATGTGATGGAGAACTATCGGGAGCGAAGCAGGTAAGAGAAACTTATTTTCAGAGAAAAGAAGCAAGAACAAGAAAAACGTGAGTGTGAGCAAATCGAAATGTACAGGAGTCGAATTGAAGTCCGGAAATTTTACCAACGAGTAAAACACCAAACCGAAGACCTGGTGACAGATACGGACAGCGTGCTAAGGATCTGAAAGGAGTATTTTGAAAAACTTCTGGTATCAAATAGTAGCGGTGAAGAGGATACCCCAGAACAAATAATAGATGACGCTATAGAGTGTATACCACCTAGCCACGATGAGGTCAGAATATCAATCAATCGGCTGAAGAGTAATATAGAAGCAGACACCAATGGATTACCTGCCGGACTATTCAAGATCAGTGGTCAAATGCTGTTCAGGAGCATGCACCAGCTGATTAGTACAATTTGGCAAGAGGAATATATGTCCAATGATTGAAACCTCATATTCTTGTGCCCAACTCACAAAAAACGAGACAAGACGATATGTGCCAACTATAGAGAAATTAGTCTTCTTCCCATCGCATATAAAGTGCTATGTAGCGTGCTCGGTGAACGACAGAAGGCAATGGTCAATGATATTATTGGACCCAGGGACGAAATGAATTTTTTTCGCAGTAAATTTTTGTTTGCAACAGCGAATTTTTTCATTTTGTACTACGAAATGAAATCCTGTGTACGTTGCTGATTGGACCATAGTAATGAGTCCTCAGGCCCGGCAAATCCACCATTTACCAGATTTTCACATTCTACCTATTCGTCAACTATAAAGTCGCATTCGACAGCCCTATCCGTTCAGAGGTGTTTAAAGTCATGTCTGCGTTTGGCATTCCTGCAAAATGATACGGCTATGCAGGATAACTTTAAATAGCACAAAGTCAGCTGTTAAAGTCGGAAAGGACATCTCAGAGCCCTTTAATACCGAGGGCGACACAAGGTGACAGTTTGTCGTGTGACATTTTTAACATCCTGCTGGAAAAGATGCAAATGTGAATAGAATTGACACTCTGTACACCAAGCAGCATATGTTACTCGCCGACTGCATCGACATAATGGTTCGAATATTGCGTGCGGTAACAGCTACCTTTGAACAAATTGAGAAGGAGTCTGGCAGTAAATTGTGAAAAGACCAAGCTGATGGTATCAACTAGCAAGACGTCCAGTAGCCTCGGATCAACTGCGGAACTTGAAAACTACAGCCTCGAGGTAGTGTACGATTTTATACACCTCGGTACCGCCATAAACAAAACTAATAACATTAGCTGTGAAATCCGGGGCAGAATGGTGTTGACTACTGTGGTCTAAGTAAGCAGTTTTGAAACAAGGCTACTTCCCGCCAGACCAAACTCACACTCTGCAAGACACTGATACTAAACCTGCTGTTGAATGGATCTAAAGCATGGGTACTTACGAAAGCATATGAGACAAACCATGGAGTGGTTTAGAGAAAATTTCTCCGGAGAATCTATGGGCCGATCTGCCGCCATCGGTATTGTCAGACGTATGAGCTGCAGCGACTATGTTCGCTAGGTCATGTTGTGAGAATGGATGAAGAAGCCCCAACCCAAAAGGGAATATAACAGCGAGCCAAGTGATGGCTCACGCAGAAGGGGAAGGCCACGACAAAATTATGTAAATGTAAAATCAGTTTAAAGCTAATATCAATCGGACATCCGTTGATTATTTAGATAAAGATCTGATAAACATGAGGAGTTTGGTGCAACATTTACTTGAAATCGGACGAAACTATACATATAAAAGCTATCTAAATCGATTTCATCGAAGGTAATACTAATTTCATTATGTTTTGTGCATATCGGACACATTTTGAGTTCTTGGTGCATCATTTACTTAAAATCGAGAGAAAATATATATTTGAGCTCTATCCAAATCTGAACCGATTTCAACAACAATTTCCACATGATAGGTTATCTTAACTTCAGTACGTTGTGCAAAATTTTGTGTTAATCCGCCTAACTTTGGGTCTTTGGTGCACCACTAACTTAATATCGGACGAAACAATATATGGGAGCTATATCTAATCGGAACCGATTTCAACGAAACACAAGCTACGTCATTCTAGGCTTAATTCAGTACGCTATGCCAAATTTTGTGCAAATCGAAAGATATATAGGGACTTTTCTTGCAAATCGAAGGATATACAGGGACTTTGGTGCACCATTTATGCACCCTCGATTGGATAATTAGAAAAATGTTGAATGGAATATTTCTAACCTCAAAAAACTCACGCAATAAATTAAAAAGTTAAGAATATTTTTCCGACGAATATCATCTTTTTAAACTTTGTTGCAGACGAAAAATTGAAACTCTCCAACAAAGTTTTCAATAACTTTTTGTGGGGCGTTTGTATTCTTCCATTGATGCCCGCCGAATATAATACGCCCTCCAACATAATTGTTGCCTGAGTGCAATTGACAGGAAATCAAAAAATCATCAGCATTTTCCAGCGTCATCCTTAAAAAAATATTTTCGGTTTTCTTTCTTTTTTCCACACTTTACATTCAGTTCGAAACAAAAACACAACAAAAGAAACAAAATCGAATTCAGTTTTCAATGGCTGGCTGGCTGCTGTTGTAAAACATTTTTCGATCGGAAGTATATTTTGCATTTCGTTATTCCAAGTGAAAAGACAAAACAACAACAACGACTTCATATTTTTTCGGGGGCTTAGTGTTGTGGATATATCTTCTGCTTCGGTAATTTTCAATAAATATTTTACGATAAAGAAGAAGAACAGCGACAACAAACTGACCAAATTTCTGGGAAAAAATTGACTGCTCACTTGTGTGTTTTGTTTATCACTTGTTGTTTTCACTTTTACTTTTCGTGGAAAATATTGTCATTTTAATTTGCGTATATTGAAATATTATATCTTAACAATTGAAAAAAAAAGTTTTTAAAAATTTTTCCCATCAATTTTCTTGTTTTGCCCAAATAAATATTTTGTCCTTGCAGAGCCCGTTTTTCCGATTAATCTCCATTAGCCATTTTATTTTTGTGTATTTGTTTTATTTTTTGTTTTGTTTTGAAAAATCCTGCTCCTTGTTGGTTATTTGCCATTTCATTCTGTTGTTAACCCACTTATCACTGTCTCAATGGAAAATTGCTCAACTGTGACAATAAATTGAGTTGTTTGGTTGTTGTAATGCAAGGCTTAGACGAAAATACCCAAGGACAGAGATAGATAGGTAGAAGAAAATCTAAATCAAATCAATTATTTAGAAGGATACGAATGAAAGAGCTTAACCATTGAGTAGCCAATAATGGCTAGTTTGATGGTCAGGTGAAATCGTTGGAAGAATAAGACAATATAGAGTGATGCTATTTGTTTTCAAATTTTAAGTAAAAATAATTAATAACACCATTAAAACCGTACAACTTTCACCAGGAGGTGGACATTAAAAATAGCTAAAATCGATCGACACTATTACTTAAGGCTGCAACAAATATTCTTAGCGAAGCAGTATAGTCGGACGGGACCGACCATATGATACTACCACCGAACATTAACTACAATGTGGATCTATATTCCAATACTGGGAAATGTTTCGCGATATTTATACCCCTTATTTTAGTAATACTGAACCACTAATGAATGTAGTAATGTCGGACTAGGCCATTGGGGTACCATATGTTTTGATAATTTCAAGGAAACTTGCCAGAGATTAACTTCAACAACCGTTGTGTCAATCGACCTGGGGTACTAAAGATCTTTAGGCCCAAGTATATGTATTTAGTACACCATTTATCTAAAATCGTATGAAAATATATATGTGTGACCTATATCTATATCTGACCCGATTTTCTCAAAATTAACACACGTCAGTCTAACTCAATCAAGCAAATAGAAAGATATATAGGGACTTTGGTACACCATTTACATTAAATGGGACGAAAATATATATGGTAGCTTTATCCAAATCTGCACCGATTTTTTTTTTCGAAACTAAGCATACATCTATCTGGGCCTAATTCAGAACGTTATTTAAATCTAACCCGATGTTATCGGCACTTAACATACGACATTCTAGACTCAATTTAGTAAACTATGCAAAATTTCGTGCAAATCGAAAAATATATAGGGACTCTCGTGCACAATTTTCATTAAATCGGACGAAAATATATGTGGGAGCTATATCTAAATCTGAACCGTTTTTCGCCAATTTCAATAGCTATCGTCCTTGGACCAAGTGAGCTGTACCAACTTTCATCTAAATCAGATTATAAATGGACCTGTGCTTTGTTTGACAATTTGACGGACGGACATGCATAAATCGTTTCCGAAAGTAATTCTATGCATATTCTCAAAAGGAACCATGGGTCTAGCTCGTTTCCTTTTACCCGTTTAAAAACATATGCACAAGGACATAATACCCTATCGTGGACAATGTAATTGGTAATAGGATGTTCATGCTCCGAAAAATATTCTTTAAAAATATACGCGACTTCTGTAAGGCATTGAAAAAATATTCTTTAAAAAATCCACGGCTTCTGTTAGGCATTGAAAAAATATTCTTTAAAAATATCCTTTCAAAAAATCCACGACTTCTGTAAGGCATTGAAAAATATTCTTTAAAAAATCCACGCCTTCTGTAAAGCATTGAAAAAATATTCTTTAAAAAATCCACGGCTTCTGTTAGGCATTGAAAAAATATTCTTTAAAAATATCCTTTCAAAAAATCCACGCCTTCTGTAAAGCATTGAAAAAATATTCTTTAAAAATATCCTTTCAAAAAATCCACGCCTTCTGTAAAGCATTGAAAAAATATTCTTTAAACAATCCACGCCTTCTGTAAAGCATTGAAAAAATATTCTTTAAAAAATCCACGCCTCCTGTAAGGCAATGAAAAAATATTCTTTCAAAAAATCCACGCCTCCTGTAAGGCAATGAAAAAATATTCTTTCAAAAAATCCACGCCTTCTGTAAGGCATTGAAAAAATATTTTTTCAAAAAATCCACGCCTCTTGCAAGGTAATGAAAAAATATTCTTTCAAAAAATCCACACCTCCTGTAAGGCAATGAAAAAATATTCTTTCAAAAAATCCACGCCTCCTGTAAGGCAATGAAAAAATATTCTTTCAAAAAATCCACACCTCCTGTAAGGCAATGAAAAAATATTCTTTCAAAAAATCCACGCCTCCAATTAAAAAAATATTCTTTCAAAAAATCCACGCCTCCTGTAAGGCAATGAAAAAATATTCTTTCAAAAAAATCCACGCCTCCTGCAAGGCAATGAAAAAATATTCTTTCAAAAAATCCACGCCTCCTGTAAGGCAATGATAAAATATTCTTTCAAAAAATCCACGCCTCCTGTAAGGCAATGAAAAAATATTCTTTAAAAAATATTTTCTAAAAAACATTAATTAAATATTGAAAAAAAATCTTTCAAAAAATCCATCCTCCTGTAAGGCATTGAAAAAATATTTTTTCTAAATAAATCCACGCCTCCTGTAAAGCAAAGAAAAAATGTTGAATTTTTTTAAATCCACGCATTAAAATGTATTTTATAAAAAATCCACGCCTCCTATATATCATTGGAGAATATTCTTTAAAAATGCAAACCATGCAGGTTAGGGACATACACACTTTTTTTCCTTTTGGGACAACCTTTTTTTCATAGCAAAAATTTAGGGACCCCTTTTTTCATAAAAGCAAAACCTGGGACACATTTTTGTAGAAACATAAATAGAACACAGTTTAAAAAATTGTCAACATATTGGGATACGAATTTTTGAAGAATTTAAACTTTTTTCTTCAATTTTCCATTTTCTCCCTATTGGCCTAATTGGAAAATTTATTAAAGTTTTTTTTTCACTTACATTATTCGGTCTTAATAATAAAAAAAATTTCCTTGTTTTCATCCACATAAATGTTTTAAGTCATCATTTCAATAGAACTAATAGAACAATTTAATATTTCTTCTTACAATGTCAAGACTTTTCCGAACAGCATCTCTGCTTTCTGTTACAGAAATAATTATGAACTATTCGTAAAGAAATGTTAGTGTCAGTTTCCAGTAACCCACACACACACATATGCATATTCAAATAATATTTTTGTCAGTTATATAAATAGTTACATATCCTTTGGTGCACTGAGATGGATGAACAATTTGAGTATAGTGTTGTCACGTTGATGATTACTCGTTATTCGATAAATGGTACCTAATTCAGGACTATTATTGGAATAAATTAATTTCCTGAAAAAAAGTGCCCAGGATAAAAATATTCGTTAAATATCCATGATATATGTAGTTCTTGAAATTTTTTCCTAAAATGGCCTAATATTAAAAAAAATACTCGCTATTGTTAGACATGAAAATTCACACTTGAGATAGTCCTTTAAGAAATATTCTTTAAAAATACACGGTTACAAAAAAAAAACCAGTAAGGAAAGTAGTAAAGTCGGACGGGGCCGACTATATAAAACCCTTCACCACTTTGGGTATTTTCAACAGATAGAAACCTAACAGACGTCGCATTTTTGAAGGACCATTAAGATGAAACTAAACATGACATTCTGCAACCTATAATTAATTTTGGTCAGATATAGAGTTGCTTCTTACAATGGGACAAAATTATGTAAATAAATTTAAAGCAAAATATCGAAATCTAAACAGATTTCATCGAAACTTGTCACATGTTACGTTACACTTATTATACCCTAGACAACTATGTTGTCAGGGTATTATAGCTTTTTGCAGCCCCAAGAGTTTGTAACGCCGCGAAATATTGGTCCTAGACCCACCTTTAAGTATACCGATCATCATGTCTCGACTAGCTGAGTCGATCTAGACATGTGTGTCCGTCCGTTCGTCCGTCTGTCCATTATATTTTGTAAACACGATACAGGCCACCGTTATGGACCAATCTTCACGAAATTTTGCATGTAGGATGGGTTCTGCCCAATGAAGACCGCTTTAAATGTTCCACGAAGTTCCAGTTATGGTCAAGGATAACGCCTATAATTTTCGGTGTCGATCAGATAATTATATTGTGATGAAGTAGTCCGAAAACTTAATTTTTTTTTCTTTTTTTGTTTTGTTTTTTCGAGTCGATCTATAGGCTCCAATGGGAATAAGAAGATCACAACACAAGGGATGGGAATCTGGACAAGTAATTAGAAGGGCTGTACGGAACATTAGTAATAATTGTCGGCCTCTAGTTGGTCCAGATGGTTCAAATATCACGAAATATTGTCCAAGCTCTAAATATAAATCCACAGAAAGTTAGTTTTTCGTGGAAATTGTGTAGGGTATCATATGGTCGGCCCCGTCCGACTATACTGCAAATCGAAGGATATTGGTGCACCATTTACATAAAATCGGACAATAATATATATCGGAGCTATATCTTAATCTGAACCGATTTTCACGAAATTTAACACACATCGTTCTAGACTTAATTCAGTACGCTGTGCCGAATTATGCAAATCGAAGGATGTATCGGGACTTTGGTACATCATTTACATAAAATCGGACGAAAATATATATGGGAGCTATATCTAAATCTGAACTGATGTTTCCCTGTACAAAATTTCATCCAAATCGGATTATAAATGCGACCTGTACTTTGCTTACAATTTAACATCAACAGACGGACGGAGGGACATACGGACGACCATGTGTCTATCTCGTTTCCTTTTGCCTGTTGCAAACATATGCACAAAGACATAATACTGAATTAAGCATTCTAGGCTGTGTGCCAAGTTTCGTGAAAATCGGTTCAGATTTAGATATAGCTCCCATATATATTTTCGTCCGATTTAAGGTAAATGGTGCACCAAAGTCTCTATATATCTTTCGATTGGCCCACTGAATTAGTTCTAGAATGATGTATGCTAAGTTCCGTGAAAATCTGTTCAGATTTAGATATGGCTCCCATATATAGTTTCGCCCGATTTTGGGTAAACAATTTAGTATTGGTTGCAGAATGACATGTTTGTGGATCCAATTTCATTTTACTGGTCCTTTAAAAATGCGACGTCAGTTAGGATTTATCTGTTGAATATACCCAAAGTGGTGAAGAGTATAATATAGTCGGCCCGTCCGACTTTATTACTTTCCTTATTGGTTTTAATGTGTCCCCATTATTTATCAATAACAAATATGGCCCTATTATTGTTTTTATCAAAGTTTTTCTACAAAAAAATATTTTCAGAATATTATTTATTTATAATTTATTTTTGAACATTGTATAAACATCTCATTATCTTAATGATTTTCTCAATCAAAATATCCATCTCTAGAGCGCATCTCGATGAAATGTGAAATGTCACCAACAAATACAATTTCTGCACATATGATTTTTCAGTTTTCAGCAGCTGACAATAAAGAAATAAATGCAAGTTGGTATGTTTTTCTTTTTTTTTTTTTGTGCAGAATTATCACTTGCAGATTTGCATCCAATTACCATTCATCATCACATTTATTTTCATTTTAAAAGACATCCAGATAGACAGGCAGAATAAAATGAAATTATTTCGAAAATGGTCTTTAAAATGTTCGAAGTGAAAAAATGTTTTCAATGGAAATATATCTGTATTACAGACTTTGAAAATGGTAAATACAAAATTGTATACAATGTTATTTAGGGGAAACAATTTTTGGAAAGGTGAGAATTGAAAACCTGCATACACGTTGGGTGTATGACAAAATGCCGTAGAAAAACATCGAACCATTGGTATTCAATTAAAAAAAATATTTTTATAAAATCATGTCTTAAAACCAGTGAGCGGAACAGTATAGTCGGACGGGGCCGACCATACGATACCCTACACAACTTCCACGAAAATCAAACTTTCTGTGGTTATATATTCTAAGTTTAGGCAATATTTCGCTATATTTGCACCCTCTTGACCAACCAGAGGTCAACAACTATTACTAATATTCAGTAAATCCCTTCTAATTACTTGTCCAGATTCCCTTCACCGTGGGTTGTGTTATGATGTTCGACTTTCAATTGTGGCCTATATATTGACTAGAAAAAACACAAAATATAAAGTTTTCGGTCCACCTCATCCCACTATTATTATCTGATCATCACCGAAAATTATAGGCGTTATCCTTGACCATTCCTGGATTCTCAATGAAAATTTCAAAGCGATCCGCGCAGTATTTCCGCGTCTAGTGTGGTAATGTGTTACTAAATAATATCTGAGTACGTAAGCACCTGTAAATATTTAAATATAACTCTCACACCCGAGTACATACGACAATATAATTGGTATCAATTTAAAGGTCAACCACTACTCTTGGATATACTATCAACTTCTCGGATCTATGTCCTTCAGCAGTAAATATATACGCTATAGAATACAAATTGTGTCATTTTTCACACAAACGTTAGGGTTCATTTGACCCGCTAAATATTGATCGATTTTTATCAAAACAGGAATGCTTATTCTTTGGCCCAATCCCCTTCTCCATGTAAAAATTCGCGGTGTTTGGGTCATAATTGCGACCTCTAGAGCGACCAGAAAATCAGACAAAAATTTAGTTTTTGGTCCATTTCATCCCCTAAATATTAACCGATCTTTGCCAAAAACAATAGGGGTCTTCATTGGGCAGATCCCATCCTACATGCAATATTTCGTGAAGATTGGTACATAACTGCGGCCTTTATCGTGTTTACAATTTATAATGGACAGACGGACGGACACACATGTCTTGATCGACTTAGCTAGTCCAGGTATGACGATCGGTTTACTTAAAGGTGGGTCTAGGACCAATATTTCGCGGCGTTACAAACTTTTGGGGCTGCACAATGCTATAATACCCTGATAACATAGTTGTGTAGGGTATAAAAATATTTATATCCTTCACCACAATGTGGCACAGGGTATTATGTTTTTGTACATATGTTTGTAACAGGCAAAAGGAAACGAGATAGACACATATGCATAAAATTACTTTTTAAGTCGATTAATGCATGTCCGTCCGCTCGTGTTAAGTTGTAAACAAAGTACAGGTCGCATTTATGATTCGAATTGGATGAAATTTGGCACAATTCATTTATTTGAACCCTACTAAAATTGAGACAAATCGGATCAGATTTAGATATAACTTCCATATTTTAGGTAAATAGTGCAGCAAAGTTTGCACGAAATTTGGCATAGCGCTTTGAATAAAATCTAGAACGATGTGTGTGAAATCAAGGCCACTTGGATTTCTCCCGATCGAACAGCGAGAAATCAAATCGATAATGTTGTGATAGACGGAAGGCATTCATCCATTGTTTTAGACGTCCGATCGATCCGGGAAGCGAATATCGATTCGGACCATTACCTTGTGGTAGCCACGGTACGCACCTGTCGTAATGTAGCAGCGATCTAATGTAACACGAAAATTTTATGTCGAAAAGCTGGAAACACAACAGATAGCAGAAGCCTACTCTGCTCAACTTACCCAAATGCTCGACAAAAGCACCCCTTGTCCCGATAATAATATAGAAGCACAATGGCAGAGATTTGCCCATTCCCTACAAACTGCAGCAAAAGCAACGCTTGGATACCAAAGACCACCATCCAGAAATCCGTGGTACGATCAGGTGTGTCGTAATGCTACTGATATGAAAAACGCAGAGTATAGGGCAACCCTGCGGACAGTAGCAACACGTAATGCGATGGAGAATTATCGGCAGAAAAGGAGAGAGGAGAAACGTATTTTCAGAAAAAAGAAGAAAGAGTAAGAAAAATGTTAATGAGAGCAAATCGACAGTACAGTAGTCAGAATGAAGTCCGAAAATTCTACCAACGGGTAAAACACCAAACCGAGGGCTTTGGTGCAGGCACATGCTCCTGTAGAGATAAAGAAGGAAACCTGGTGCTGAGGATCTGGAAGGAGCATTTTGAAAAACTTCTCGTATCAAATAGTAGCAGTGAAGTGGATACCCCAGAACCAAAAATAGATGACGGTATATAGTGTATACCACCTAGCCAAGATAAAGTCAGAATAGCAATCAATCGGCCGAAGAATAATAAAGCAGCAGATGCCGATGGGTTACAAGCCGAACTATTCAAGACTGGTGGTCAGATGCTGGTAAGGAGCATGCACAAGCTGATTAGTACTATTTGGCTAGAGGAATGCATGTCCCATGGTTGGAACCTCAGCATCCAGTGTCCCTGCACTAAAAGGAGACAAGACGATATGTGCCAACTATAGAGGAATAAGTATCCTTCCCATCGCATATAAAGTGCTATCCAGCGTACTGTGCGAACGACTGAAGCCAGTGGTCAATGACATTATTGGACCATACCAATGTGGCTTCAGACCTGGCAAATCCTGCGCCAAATCATGAAAAAACCCACGAAAAACACATCGACACATTTCACCTATTCGTCGACTATAAAGCCGCATTCGACAGCCCTATCCATTCAGAGGTGTATAAAGCCATGTCTGCGTTTGGCATTCCTGCAAAATTAATTCGGCTATGCAGGATAACTTTAACTGGCCCAAGATCAGCAGTTAAGGCTGGAAAAGTCGGATCACTTTAATACCTCACGAGGATTCAGACAAGGTGACAGTTTATTGTGTGACTTTTTTAACATCCTGCTAAAAAAGGTCATCCGAGAGGTAATGGTGAATAGAAATGACACTCTGAACACCAAACAACACATGTTACTCGCTTACGCAGATGACATCGACATAATGGGTCGAACATTGAGAGCAGTAACAACCACCTTTGAACATATTGAGAAGGAGTCTGCCAAAGTGGGTCTGGCAGTAAACGGCGAGAAGACCAAGCTGATGGTATCAACGCGCAAGGCGTCCAGTAGACTCGGACCAACTGTGGAACTTGAAAACTACAGCTTCGAGGTAGTCAAAGATTTTATATACCTTGGTACCGCCATAAACAAAACGAATGACATCAGTTTTGAAATTCGGAGAAGGATAATGATGGACAACAGATGCTACTATGGTCTGAGCAAACAACTCAAAAGCAAGGCCACCTCCCGCCAGACCAAACTCACACTCTACAAGACGCTGATACTACCCGTGCTTTTATATGGATCTGAAGCATGGGTACTTGCGCAAGCAGATGAGACAGCTCTTGGAGTGTTTGAGAGAAAAATTCTCCGAAAGATCTATGGGCCGATCTGCGTTGACGGTGAATATCGCCGTCGAATGAACCATGAGATGTACCAGCTACACTCGGACATCGACATTGTTAGACGTATTGAGCTGCAGCGACTACGTTGACTAGGTCATGTTGAGAGAGTGGATGAAGATGCCACCGCCCAGAAGGCATGTAAAAACGATCCAGCTGTTGGTTCACGCAGAAGGGGAAGACCAAGAATACAATGGAAAGATCAAGTCGAAGTCAACATTGCCGAATATGGTCTTTCAAATTGGAAAAACTGCGCAAAAGACCGACCCGCTTGGAAATCGTTCCTAAACTCGGCTTATGGAACGAAAGTTCTGTCACAAGCCTGCTAAGTAAGTGTGTATGTGCACCAATGTCGCTATATATCGTTTGATTAGCACGAAATCCACGCCTTTTATAAGACCATGAAAAATATTTTTATAAGAACATTTGTAATCTTTATAAACATATTTTAGAAAAATCCACACCTATTGGTATTCCTGGAAAATTTATTTTTTGAAATCCACTACTATTGATGTAACAATATTTTTTTATTAAATTCTCTTTCGAGATGATCTACATGATCGGAGTTGCAATGAAGAGGAAAGCCAGAGAGATACAACTTTCCCACCACTATGCGACGCGTTTCGCCGTTGGTTAAGCGTTTCATCAGGCATATTGGGCAATGTGGCTGACATCAACAGATGCCATGGGAACCAGGGTTCAAATCCCAGCCGGGTTCAAGCTGAATTTTTGAGTTTTGTATTTTTTTTAACTCAAGCCTTTTATCTTTCAATTTTCCTTGCCTATTGAGAGTCTTTGGAAAAATCTACTCTTGTTGATAGACCTAGTAAATACTTTAAAAACAAATCCTGACTAGCCTTTCCGCACGTCTTTTCTTTATTGTTTTGAGTTTTTTTTTCATCTCTTAATTAAAACATTCACACTCATAAAATTCTTCGAGTCCATAAAAATAATAATTCTGCGTTAAATAGCATCTTGCTACAATGGTCCAAGAACAAAGCATATTATCCGCCCCCCATAATAATGATATGGACCGCGTGCCTGTATTCATTTGAAATTGTATTGTTGGTGAATTTTAATGAGTCTGAAGCCAGTAATTGCTTGGAATTACAGGTGAATCATTAAAACAATGAAGATATTGAAACGGCAACAGGCGTAAACTCATATGTACTCGTATGCACGTATTATGGCAAGATAATGAAAACTGTTATGGAAATCTCTGGGCAAAGTAGACTTCATTTATCTATAAATGTTATTCGTTGGCTGGACAGGAAATTCCTATGAAAAAAATAAAATTTTCAGTGAAAAAAATAGAAATGTAGGATATTCATATACGTCCTGCAAAGAGGGTATTTTTTAAGAAGAAGAAAAACTATAATATAAAAATCATTATAAAATTATTTTTAAAATCCATGCCTTGTAGAGAAGCCTGAAAATATATTTTTTATAAAATCCACGCCTTGTAGAGGTCGCTAAAAATAAGTGTACCCCTTTCTTATACATAAGATATAAACGGTCTCTTCAGACTTTGGTCCATTCCTTGCTAACTTTATCTCTATTAAATACAAAATATTAGACTTTTACCTTACATATGAATACAACACACCTCCGAACAAAAGCCGCTTTAATATCTCACATTTCAAACAGACACACACACACTCACACACGTACACATACACATTTATATAACGCTCACTGTGTTGTGAGAAATTTTACACATCCTTTGAGTAGAAACAAAACAATGGCCCGAATCGATATTTTTGTGTAATTTTAATGAAATCGGTCATGTGGCAATTTATTGATGTTGCCATGGCACCATGGCGTGGCATCTGTCGTTTCAAGAAGATTTCCGTGAATTCAGTGAACAAGAAATCGACAGAATACCACAGAAACAAATTTTGGGTTTCTCCCTTTAAAATGTCAGCAGCGGATGTTGTCGATACCTTTTGTAGTATAGGGTTTGTTTGTGTGTGTGTGTAGGTGTTTTGTTGATATGTGCATTTCACCTTAATGGGTTGATAACGATGAACATATGTAAATTATTGAGATTATTGAGATAACAAAAAGGACAATGTAAGAACAAGGGCGTTTGGAGCCCAAATGTGGGAGGTGAACAACAGTTTACTTGGTATATGATATTCTACAAAATATTATAAATCCGTAGAAGGCCTTCATATGGATAATTACTCAACATGCCACGTCTATATACAGAATCCCCAACTCCTATTGGTCCCAATAAAAAATTTAAAAAAAAAAAATCCCAACCTTGTATAGGTTCCAATAAAAAAAAAATATTTAAGAAATCTCCGACTTATATAGGTCCCTGAAATGGTCATTAAAATACTATTTAAAAAATCCAAGCCTGGTATAGGTCCTTAAAAAAAAAACTATTTAAAAAATCCACAAATCGTTGTCATCGGCGTTGGCGAGTAGCATGTGTTGTTTCCTATACAGAGTGTCATTTCTGTTAAAAAGATAACACGACAGACTGTCACCCTGTCTGAATCCTCGGTCGGTATTAAAGGGCTCCCATAGATCATTTCCGACTTTAACTACTGACCTTGTGCCACTAAAAATTACGCTGCATAGCCGTATTAATTTTGCAGGAACGCGAATCGCGGCACATGTTAGCTCTCTGAACGGATAGGGCTGTCGAATTCGACTTTATAGTCGACGAATAGGTGGTGTGTGTCGATGTGTTTTTCGTGAGTCATTTCCAGGATTTGGCGTAGAATGAAAATCTGGTGGATTTGCCATGTCTGAAGCCGCATTGTTATGGTCCAATAATGTCATTGACCATTGGATTTAATCGTTCACACAGTACGCTGGATAGCACTTTATATGCGATGCATTCCTCTAGCCAAGTTGTACTAATCAGCTGGTACATGCTTCTGACCAGCATCTGACCACCAGTCTTGAATAGTTCGGCTTGTAACCCATCGGCACCTGCTGCTTTATTGTTCTTCAGCCGATTAATTGCTAATCTGACCTCATCTTGACTAGGTGGTATACACTCTACACCGTCATCTCTTATTGGTTGTGGGGTATCTTCTTCACCGCCACTATTTGATACCAGAAACTTTTCACAATGCTCCTTCCTGATCCTCAACACGCTGTCTGTATCTGAAACCTTCGGTTTGGTGTTTTACTCGTTGGTAAAATTTCCGGACTTCATTCTGATTCCTGCACATCTCGATTTGCTCACGCTCACGATTTTCTTGTTCTTTCTTCTTTTTTCTGAACACACGTTTCTCCTCTCTCCTTTTCTCCCGATAATTCTCCATCACGTTACGTTTGCTACTGTCTGCAGGGTTGCCCTATACACTGCGTTTTTCACATCAGTAGCATTACGACACTAATGATCGAACCATGGGTTTCTTGGTGGTGTTTTTTGGTATTGCTTTTGCTGAAGTTTGTAGGGAGTGGACAATTTTTTACCATTGTGTTTCTATACTATTATCGGGACAAGAAGTGCTTTCGTCAAGCAGGTGGGTAAGTTGAGTGGAGTAGGTCTCGGCTACCTGTTGTGTTTGCAGTTTTTCGACGTCGAGTTTCCGTGTTGTATTAGATCGCACCTTTGCTGCTTCAATAAGGCGAGTGCGAACCTTGGCTGCTACAAGGTAGTGGTCCAAATCGATATTCGCTCCTCGTATCGATGAAACGTCTAATACACTGGATGAATGCCTTCCATCTATCACAACATGTCCAATTTGATTTCTCGTTGCTTGATCTGGAGAAATCCAGGTGGCCTTGTGTATATTGAGATGCTTGAATCTGGTGCTGCTAACTACCATGTTTTTTGCTGACGCGAAGTCAATGAACCTCATGCCGTTGTCGGATGTTTCTTCATGGAGCCTGAATTTTCCGACGGTTGGGCCAACAATATTTTCCCTTCCGACTTTTGCATTAAAATCTCCTAGCAGAATTTTAATGACATGGCTAGGGCAGCGATCATGCTGTTTCTAGGCGCTCGTAAAAAATGTCCTTGGTCTGTTCATCTTTGTCTTCCGCGCAAATGATACTGATGTTGAAGAACTTCGCTTTTATGCGGATTATAGCAATTCGCTCATCTACTGGAGTGAATCTGGAGACGAGTTCTTTTATTTTCCTGTTAACCATAAATCCGCAGTCAAATTCACCTTCATTTGATTTACTTACGCCTGTCCCTTTCCATCGCATTTCCTGTAAGCCAATAATATCGACTTGGTACTTCTTGAGTACATCCGCCAAAGCGAAAACTGCGTCTATTCTGTACAAGGTGCGCACATTCCAAGTGCAGATTCGCAGATCGTAGTCCTTTATAAGTTTGCGGGGGTCGTCATCATTAGGGGGGTTTGGTTTTCTTTTTCGTTGCTTTTTCATAGTACGAGGGGTTTCCGAGTGTGGGCAAATAACCCAACGCCTCAACCCATTTTTATACCCTCCACCATAGTATGGAGGGTATATTAATTTTGTTTTTCCGTTTGTAACTCATCGAAATAATCATTTCCGATCCTATAAAGTATATATATTCTTGATCAGCGTAAAATTCTATGACGATATAGCCATGTCCGTCTGCTCGTCTGTCTGTCTGTTGTAATCACTCTAGCGTCTAAACGAATTGAGGTAGATCTCCAAAATTTTGCAAGAGTCGTCTTTTGTCTGCAGGCAGGTCAAGTTCAAAGATGGGATTCATCGGTCCACGTTTAGGCCTAGCTCCCATATAAGGGTACCCCCATATTTTCGGTATTTTGGGGTTCTTGAGCGTGTTTTTCAACCGAATTCGCTGAAATTTGGTACATTGGGTTCTTATTGGGTACTTAATGTATCCACAAAAAATTATAAATATAGGTCCACTTTTCTGGTAGCCCCCATATAACGGTACCTCCTAATTTTCGGTATTGTGGGGGTTTTGGTCGTATTTTTCCGCCGAATTAGCTCTCCACAAAAAAATTATAAATATAGGTCCATTTTTTCGGATAGCCCAATTTTCGAACCGAATTTTTCAACCGAATTTGCTGCAATTTGGTATTTTGTAGTGGTAACAAATGGTAACAAATCGTCCTACTAAAAATTATTATGTGCCCCCTGTTTGGTGTAGTCCCCTTATAAGAGTCTGTCGTAATCATT
>NW_026888052.1:0-9222 GCF_032173495.1 Musca vetustissima | reverse complement strand
ATTAGGACAAAGGCTGGTGAGGGTTTTGAGGCAGGGCTCTGATAACATCAAAGAGTCCCCATTTTCTCACTAGATTATAAGTATTAGTCTATATTTCTGGTGAGTTTATTTGGTTTTTTGAATGACAACCCTAAAGTCCAATATTCAACATTTCAAGGGGTATTTTAATTAGAGTTTATATGGTCCATTTTTAGTGAAGTAAATAAATAGGGAGTCTATAACATTAATTTGTAATTCTAAACAAGACTTTTATAGAGCAGGACACGAACCCCGCAACCGACTGCAGCTAGGCTTTAATGGCTCCCGTAGTCCTAACTCTATACTAGTTCCACAATGCATTTGTAATACATTTCAAAATTGCATCTAAATCAATTATTAAGATTGTGTACATTACACCCTTTACACGCCCATATGGTGAAGTGTATATTAAATGTGTCATTCCGTTGGCAGTATTCACCGCGGGACCCTATACAGTATAAATATTTTTGATTAGAATAAAATAACGATAGAGCTCGCAATTTTGAAGGCAACGCTATAAATTTTGCACAATGACATTCGTAGGTCAAGGTTTTGGTATAGCCCCATGTAACGGTACCCTCTTTATACCCTCCAAAATAGTCTGGAGGGTATATTAATTTAGTTTTTCCGTTTGTAACTCATCGAAATAATCATTTCCGACCCTATAAAAAATATATATTCTTGATCAGCGTAAAATTCTATGACGATATAGCCATGTCCGTCCGTCTGTCTTTTGTAATCACTCTAGCGTCTAAACGAATTGAGATAGATCGCCAAAATTTTGCATAGAGTTGTCTTTTATGCAGGCAGGTCAAGTTCGAAGATGGGCTTTATCGGTTAACGTTTAGGCATAGCTCCCATATAAGGGTACTCCCCAATTTTCGGTATTTTAAGGTTCTTGAGCGTGTTTTTCAAATCAATTCGCTGAAATTTGGTACATTGAGTTTTTATTGGGTAGCAAATCTCTCCACTAAAAATTATAAATATGGGTCCATATTTTCGGATAGCCCCTATATAAGGGTACCCCTAATTTTGGTGTATTTTGGGGGGTTTGATCGCATTTTTCGACCGAATTCGCTGAAATTCGGTACTTTGAGTTCTTATTGGGTAGCAAATCTCTCTAAAAATTATAAATATAGGTTTTCGGTTTTCAACCGAATTCGCTGAAATTTGGTACATGGGGTTCTTATTGGGTACCAAATTTCCCCACTAAAAATTATAAATATAGGCCCATTTTTTCTGGTTGTCCCCATATAAGGGTACCACCCAATTTCCAGTTTTTGGGGGGTTTGACCGGATTTTTTCACCGAACTGGCTGTAATTTTAGTTCTTATTGGATAGCAAATCTGTCCACAAAAAATTATAAATATAGGTCAATTTTTTCGAATAGCCCCCATATAAGGGTACCCCCAATTTTCGATATTTCGAGGTTCTTGAGGGCGTTTTTCAAACAAATTCGCTGAAATTTGGTATTTTGTGGTCGTATTCAAACAAATTCGCTGAAATTTGGTATTTTGTGGTCGTATATGGTAACAAAAATTATTAATATTCACCCCTTTTTAGGGGTAGTCCCCATATAACCCCCGTTTAATACCCTTCACCACACTGTGGTACAGGGTATTATGTCTTTGTGCATATGCTTGTAACAAATCGGTCCAGATTTAGATATAGCTCATATATATTTTCATCCGATTTAATGTTAATGGTCAACCAATGTCCCTATATACTTTTAGATTTGCACGAAATTTGGCATAGGATACTGAAGTATGTCTAGAATGACGTGTGTTAAGTTTCCTGAAAATCGGATTTAGGTATAGCTCCCATATATATTTTCTTCCGATTTAATGAAAATGATGTACCAAAGTCCCTATATATCTTTCGATTTGCACGAAATTTGGCATAGCATAATGAATTAGGTCTAGAATGATGTGTGTTAAGTTTCCTGAAAATGGGTCCAGATTTAGATATAGCTCCCATATATATTTTCGTCCGATTTAATGTAAATGGTCCACCAAATACCCTATATATCTTTCGATTTGCACGAAATTTGGTATAGTGTACTGAATTAGGTCTAGAATGATGTGTGTTAAGTCTCGTAAAAATCGGTTCAGATTTAGATATAGCTCCCATATATATTTTCATCCGATTTAATGTAAATGTTGCACCAAAGTCCTTATATATCTTTCAATTTGCACGAAATTTGACATAACGTACTGAATTGAGCCTAGGATGATGTCCGCCAAGTTTCGAGAAAATCGGTATAGATTTAGATATAGCTCCCACATATAATTTCGTCCGATTTCTTGTAAATGGTGCACCAAAGTCCCCATATATATTTCAATTTGCACGAAATTTGGTATAACGTACTGAATTGAGCCTAGAATGCTGTCTGGTATGTTTCGTGAAAATCGGCCCTGATTTAGATATAGCTCCCATATATAGTTTCGTCCGATTTCATGTAAATAGTGCGCCAAAGTCCCTATATATCTTTCGATTTGCGCAAAATTTGGCATAACGTACTGAATTGAGCCTAGAGTGATATCTGCCAAGTTTCGAGAAAATCGGTATAGATTTAGATATAGCTCCCATATATAGTTTCGTCCGATTTCATGTAAATGGTGCACCAACGTCCCTATATATATTTCGACTTGCACGAAATTTGACATAACGTACTGAATTGAGCGTAGAATGATGTCTGCCAAGTTTCGAGAAAATCGGTATAGATTTATATATAGCTCCCACATATAGTTTCGTCCGATTTCATGTAAATGGTGCACCAAAGCCCTTATATATCTTTCGATTTGCACCAAATTTGACATAACGTACTGAATTGAGCCTAGAATGATGTCTGCCAAGTTTCGTGAAAATCGGTTCTGATTTAGTTATAGCTCCCATATATAGTTTCGTCCGATTTCATATAAAAGGTGCACAAAGTCCCTATATATCCTTCGATTTGCACGAAATTTGGCATAACGTACTGAAATGAGCCTAGAGAGATGTCTGCCAAGTTTCGATAAAATTGGTCCAGATTTCTATATAGTTCCCATATATTGTTTCGTCCGATTTCATATAAATGGTGCACCAAAGTCGCTAAATATCTTTCGATTTGCACGAAATTTGGCATAACGTACTGAATTGAGCTTAGAGTAGTGTCTGCCTTGTTTCGTGAAAATCGGTCCAGATTTAGATATAGCTCCCTTTTATTATATATTTATTTTAAGTAATTGGCGCACCAAGGAACCAATAGGCTCATAGGAACAAAACGTTCTGAAATTACTATAGCCTAACCTGTGACATGTTTGTTTGAAATCGCTTAATATTTGGATAGAGCTTCCATATATATTTTTGCCCGATTTCAAGTAAATTGGGCATCAAACTCCTAATGATGACATCAATTTTAGCACAACTTACAAAATTGAGCATAAAGTTGCGTTTTCTAGAAGTACAGACATAGCCCAACAGATGACCTATTTATATTTGTTTGAAATCGATTTACATACTTTATGGATAGATCGAAGTAGATTCATATTAAGATAAATATCACATATTTTATTTCATCCAATTCCATGTTAATAGTCCTGTTTAATATGAAAGAAAGTTTTGATATGGTTTCCATTAAAGCATATGTAATTTCCATATTCACTAAAGCAAATAAATATTTCGTCAAAAATCTGAGGTTTCTGACGTATTCCACTGTATCTGACGGATCATATCTGCTGCAGCTGCATAAAAGGGTATCGCTCCATTTAGCATTATTTCAATATTGTAGCAGCGTTTCCAATCGATGTAACTGCAATGGGGATTACGGTGTTCTTAGAGGATTTAAAACATATTTGCAGCAAATTTTGTTATAGATCCCATATAAGGGACCCGTCCGTATTTCGGTATTTTGAATGCATATTCCTATTCGTAAATTAAATCTGGCATTATTTATGAAGTTGACAAAAATCTTTTTATTGTATCGCTCCATTTAGAATTCTTTCAATATTGTAGCAGCGTTTCCAATCGATGTAACTGCAATGGGGATTACGGTGTTCTTAGAGGATTTAAAACATATTTGCAGTAAATTTTGTTATAGATCCCATATAAAGGACCCGTCCGTATTTCGGTATTTTGAATGCATATTCCTATTCGTAAATTAAATCTGGCATTATTTATGAAGTTGACAAAAATCTTTTTATATTTTTTGTATAGAAGCACTAGCTTCTGGGGAGAATATCCCAATAAAAAACTAAGGGAACTGGTGAGGAACAGTGGCGTGATCCGAAACTATAGTCTTCCCTGCCCCACTAAAAAATAGTTGTTTTTTATAAAAAACAACAAACTGTGATTAGCCTGAATATTTTGCAAACACAAATCTCAAAACTCCAAAATGAGGACATATATTGATAACTTTTGGTATGGTAGAATATGTGTCTAAAATCCTCCAAAGTTATTTAATGATATACCAAAAAGGGGATCAATATTAAATACCTCTAGAAAGAAATTCCGACAATCGAGAGGTATCGTTACCGTACTTTTAGACCCTAAAGTTAGAATGATTATAACATCCGTGCATTCGGATGGAAATGGTTAAATCGTATTACAGAACAATACTATGGGAATCAAAAATACCAAATTGCGGCGAATTCGGTAGGTAACACCAACATTTTTAGGATACCGTTATTCTATTGAAAAACTTCTTCACATTCCCCAAGATCAGCATATATTGAAAGTTTTTAGTAGATAGATTCCATAGCAAAAGAGAATATCAACTTTATAGGGTAGAAAATGGTTATTTCGATGAGTTACAAACGGGAAAACAAACTTAATACCCTCAATACAATGGTGGAGGGTATAAAAAAAACAGTGAGCGGAGCAGTATAGTCGGATGGGTGCGACCATACGATACCCCACACAACTACCACGGAATTCTAACTTTCTGCTGGTGTTTATTCCAAGCCTGGACTATATTTCGTGATTTTTGCCCTCTCTTGGCCCATTAGAGGTCAACAGCAACTTTTCCTTACACTGACATATATTCCGAATATTACTCATATTCAGTCCTTGTCCCTATTCCCTTCACCGTGGGTTGTGTTGTGATGTTCGGCTTTCAATTGTGGCCTATAGATCGACTCGCAAAAATACAAAAATTAAGTTTTCATCCCAAAATGATTATGTGATCATCACAGAAAATTATAGGCGTTGTCCTTGACCATAATTGGAATCGCATGGACAATTTCAAAGCAATCAGCGCTTTCATTCCGCCCTCTAGTGTGGTAATAGGTTACTAAATAATATCTCAGTATATAAGCACCCGTAAATATGTATGTGTAACTCCAACATCCGAATACATACACCATATAATTGGTATCAATTTAAAAGTCAACCACTCCTCTTGAACATACCATCAACTTCTCGGGTCTAGGACCTTCAAGGGCAAATATATACGCCATAAAATACAAATTTTTTAATTTTTCACACAAAAGTAAAGGTCCATTTGACCCGCTAAATATTGACCGATCTTTATCAAAACAGACATTCTTATTCTACAAAAATACAGTTTTTGGTCCATTTTATCCCCTAAATATTAATCAAAAACAATAGGGGTCTTCATTGGCCAGAACCCATTCTACATGCACAATTTCGTGAAGATTGGTCCATAACTGTGGCCTGCATCGTGTTTACAAATTATAATGGACAGACGAACGGACGGACGGACACACATGTCTAGATCGACTCAGCTAGTCGATCGGTAAAAAGGTGGGTCTAGGACCAATATTTCGCGGCGTTACAAACTTTTGGGGCTGCACAAATCTATAATACCCTGACAACATAGTTGTGTAGGGTACAGTGTAAGGTGATAATCCTCTTATTTTCGCTTCAAATTTATATATTTCGATAGTTTGAATGTTTTAGTAACAATTTTTCATCAAAGTGGTGGTTCAAAACATTATTTAATACCAGTTCGTATTTTTAAATAGTTCCGAGGTATTAAATATCCCATCTATAAAGACGAGTCCATATATTCAGCATCACCTCGCCTATAAATACTCCCTTCAGCACGGATGTAATGACTACGTATGGACTCTCCTGAGCTCTTCTATTAAGGCTCCCTTCAGCTATTTTCTAATAAATACTTTCTGCTTAAACTTGTCTATGAGGACTTCTTCTATAAAGACTCTCTTTAGCTCGAATATAAAGACTCCTTTCAGCGCGTCTGTAATCCTCTATGAAGATTCCCTTCAGTTTGTTTGTAAATACTCCCTACAGCTCATCTATAAATATCGTTTAGGTCGCCTAAAATGAATTTCTGCAGTTTCTGTATAAAGACTCCCTGCTTCAGCTCGTCTATTAAAACTACTCTATAAACTTTTTAGCACTTTCCATAATTGAAAATTTTCAATTTTTCACATCCTTAGCATTAAGGTAATAATTACTATCATTTTAAAACTTGAATGAATACAAAATGTAATACATCAGGTTCTAAGTAATACTACCTACATTTTGCAGGTCGTACAATGCTGTTTTAATGGCAAGAATTGTATGTATGCATGTACGTTCATTAAAACTGATTTCCATGATGTAATCATCATCTATTAGAAGTTCATGTAAACATTCCACTTTTTGTGAATTGGCCAAGTGTAATTTGTTCTGTTGGCTTTGATATCAGCAAATTATTCTGAGAATTTATTTTTAATTAGTTGCGCTAATAGCCACAATGCAATGTAGCCTGCTGATGTGATATAGTGGCAGCAGTATCGATTCGAGTCCGACAGACTATCCGAAAACTAGTCTGGTGAATTTTAATCCGCCTTTTGGTTTGTTTTTAACTTTGCCTACAAACAGATATTACCAGACCAGACCAACCGAAAACAAAAAATCTATTTTTCTAAAAACCTAAACTCCTGATGCCAATCAAAGAACAATAAATGCCAAAATCATTTGTTGTTAACAAGTTCCAATGGAGTCATGGGGCCTACCTGCCTGCCTGCTGTTGTTGCATTTACTGTTTTGATGTTGTCTGACCCAGTGGGGTGTTGCATAGATGGGTGTATGTGTTTAGAAAAGAATGTGGCATCAACATGCATGTTACGTTTGATTTGCATTTAATACCTTTTGTTCAGTTGCCTTTGCTTTTTGGTTGGTCTTTAATCGCATGGAAAATTATTAAATGGTAAATTGCAAAACGGATTAAGTTGAAGAATATACATAAAAAATTACTTTCGTTACTCCATCGAGATCGTTTATTAAGACTCCCTTCAGTTCGTCTATGAAGACTTCCTTCAGCTCGTCTATAAAGCCTCCCTTCAGCTTGTCTATATAGACTCTCTTGAGCTCGTCTATAAGGACCCCCTTCAGCTCGTCTATAGAAGACCCCCTTCAGCTCGTCTCTAAAGACTTCCTTCAACTCGTCTATAAAGACTCCCTTCAGCTCGTCTATATAGACTCCCCTCAGCTTTTTTTTTTTTTTTTAAGATTTTATTTATTGATTTATAACAAAAAAAATTACAATTCATGTGTCCTGCGAAGCTTTAGGCTTGTCTGCAGGATTAACTAAGGTGTAATTTTATATATAATAAACATTTCATTTGTATAGTTCAGCTTTTGCATTATTCATAAAAAAATCAAAAACAAATATTTTAACAAGGGAAGGGCATTATTGTAAATTAATAAAGTGATTTTTGAGCAATTTTTTTCTTTTTGCATTATTTCTAATACGGAATAATTCTAATGGTAGATCGTTTAATGTTGTGGGAAGACTCACTATCAGGGATCTTCTGCCGTATTCGTTTTTAAAACTTGGGATGTCGTATCTTCTCTGCATTCGTCTTCTAGTATTCTGACCATGACTTATACGTTTTAGCAAGTTGGTATCTTCAGAGAACTCATTTAGTATTGTTGTTTTATACAGATTTGTGATGTTTAGAATGTGTAATTTTTTATGTAGTGAGATTGAATGTTCTGACAGATTGGAGTGCGATGTTATTATATGTTGGTTAATGTCGTCGTTTAATGCGGTGTTGGTTATGGATGAGTTTATATTTATTTGTTGATTATGAACTTCATGTATGGGTAATCGTTTTTGGAGTATTTTCAATATGCTATTATGTGAAGTTTGTAGTAATCGACAGTGCGTTGAATTCCCCCAAGCGGTTATTCCATGTCTCAGGTATGATTCAACTAATGAAAAATATGCTTGCCTCAAGACATGGTAAGGGGCGCAGTTGCTCAAGTGATAAATGGCATAGGATGATTTTCGAAGTTTTTTTCTCACATTTTCGATATGCGGCTTCCATTTAAAATGGCTATCTAAAATAATGCCAAGATATTTGTAGGTATCCACAACTTCTATGTACGTTGTACATTTTTCCATTCGTATGTCTGAACTGATTTCATTGTGTAAACAGTCGTAGTTATGAAAAATTATCGATATGCTTCGCTGAGGAATATGATTGGGTCTGAAATGCATAAGTTTTGTTTTGCTAGCATTTATTACCAACCCATTATCGTGACACCATTTTGTAACTATATTCATCTCACTTTGAATTCTAGTTTCTGCACTGCGGAGACATTTGTCAGATACTATTATAGTTGTGTCATCAGCGTATGAGAACGTAATACTATATTTGAGATATTTCACCATGTCATTAGCATAAATAATGAATAGTATGGGACCGAGTTTGGAACCTTGTGGTACTCCATAATCAGATTTATATTCACTGCTTGTATAATTATCTATCTTCACTTTAAAGCTGCGACAGCTCAAATAATTTTGGAACCACATTAAACTATGTCCTCTTATTCCATTTTTTTCAAGGATGTCTAACAATTTTTTGTGTGACAACGTGTCAAACGCTTTACTGAAATCAATGAACAATGCTAAGCATTGTTTTTGCTCACTTAGGTTTTTGTTTATTTCGTTAGCAAATTGTCCCAGTAGTTGATTAATGTTTTTTCCTTTCTGGAAACCAAATTGGTTTTTATTAATGATGTTGTATTTTGTTATGAAGCTATTTAATCTTCTTACAAAAATTTCTTCCAGTACCTTTTCTATTATGGGTAGTATAGATATAGGTCGATAATTTTCGTATGCGGATTTGATGCCGCTTTTGTAAATTGGACGAATTATGGATACTTTTAGCAGATTAGGAATTATATTTTCATGTAGACTTCTGTTAATGAAATCCGTTAAAGTTTGTGTAATACTTTCAACGTTGTTTT
>NW_026888051.1:0-9252 GCF_032173495.1 Musca vetustissima | reverse complement strand
AACTACTATAGCATGGAGGGACAACAAAGTTGTAAATATGGCATCGACTTTGCTTGGCATCAAGCAATTGAAATCGACAAATGCAAACGACACTGATGACGCGCCTACGATTGCCAGGTATTTTATACTTTCAACAAATACTTACTGAATATAATTTTTTTTTCTTTAGATTTGACAAAAAAAAAAAATAAGTGTAACGTAAATATTCAGTGCCCTGCGATAATCCACGAGTACAACAAGTACATGGGAGGTGTTGATCTTATGGATTCGTGCTTTGGTAGAAGCCGGATAAGAATAAAGTCACGCAAATGGACAAATCGTCTTATATACCATATGATGGACATGGCCATGATAAATGCATGGATTTTATATAAACGCCAATTCTCTTCATCTCCTCGTACAAATAACATGCTGACTTTGCACGAATTTATCGTAGACGTCAGCAAAGTTTTAGTCAAATCTGGCACACAATCTATAAGGAAAGGACGTCCAAGAAGCACTGGAGAATGTGAGACCCCTGAAAATGTGCCAAAACGAGTTCGGGTAGTAATGCCGCCTAGTGACGTGCGGTTTGATAATGTTGGGCACTTCCCGAAATACCTAACAACAGGCAAACCTCGCTGTAAAATGCCCAATTGCACATCTAGAACAACAGTGTATTGCATTAAATGTGAGGTAGAATTATGTTTCCAATCAACAAAAAACTGTTTTCTAGAATAGCATACAAAACATTGAATAAATGAACTGAAATATATATAATTTAAATGAAAATAAAAAAAAAATCATATATAGACCATATGCATTTTACTTGTCAAAGGAGTGCCTGGTGGTTCTTCAAAGAACCAACACACAAAACCTCCCCTAAAATGTCCAAAACTCAAAATTGTGAAAAGTCGTAGAACAAACATTGTTAAGGGTCCTAAAATACATCATATAAAATTTTTTCATTGAAAAAGAAAAAGTCAGGCTATTGAGGGTTAATATTTAGGGTTTAAATGGACCTATTTTTTTATCAGATTTTATAGTCATCTAGTCGGGGTTGACAAAGACATAAGCACGTCTTTTTTATTATAGTCTGTCAATATTTAACGGGTCAAATGATCCAAGACTTTTGTGTGTAAAATACACAAGTTTACTCCGGAAAACATGATTCCGAAAATATGCCAGGTTAAGAAAGAGGAGCTGTTGATCTCGAATCGATCAAGAGGTTGCAAATATCGCAAAGTATCGCATAGGCCCGGAATTTAGATCCGCAGAAAATTAAATTTGAATAGTTGTTGTTGTAACAACGAAATGGATTATCTGGTTCCTCTATTCCCATATTAAACCAGTAAGGAAATTAGTAAAGTCGGACTGGGCCGACTATATGATACCCTTCACCAATTTGGGCATATTCTACATATGTATCCGAAAATACGTCGCCTTTTTGAAGGAATTTTGACATGAAATTGAACGAACTTAAATGTGTGATTCTTATGTCTTTGGAACATATGATAAATTTCATTTCATTTGGGCATGTTTAGAGTCGTTTGCGCACAGTGAGACAGATTTGTGTAAATCGATTTGAAGCAAATTTGACACACGCTATTCGGTATGCTGCACTGTTTAGAATTTAATCTCAATCAGGAACGTATTGATTATTTATCGTACAATTAACATAAATAAGTCGAAATTATATATGGAAGCTACGATATATCTATATCTGAACCGATTTGAAGCAAAACTTGAAAGAGATTAATTTATATTAATTACAGTACGTTGTGTCAATCTGCTTAGCTGTGGATCTTTAGTGCACAATTTACTTAAAATCGGACGAAAATATATATAAGAGGTGTACACATCATTCTAGACTTAATTCAATACGCTATGCCAAAATTCGAATGATTTTCAGAGACTTTGGTGCACCATTTAGTTAAATTGGACGAAACTATATATGACAGCTATATAAATCTGAACCGATTTTCACGAAACTTAGCACACATTATTCTAGACCTAATTTAGTAGGCTATACCAAATATCGCGTAATTCGAAAGATATATAGGGACTTTGGTAGACCATATAACTAAAATCGGACCAAACTATATATGTGAGCTATATCTAAATATGAACCGATTTTCAAGAAACTTTACACACATCATTCTGGACCTAATTCAGTACCCTATGCCAAATTTCATGCAAATCGAAAGATACAGAGGGACTTTGGTGCCCCATTTACCTTAAATCGGACGAAACTATATATGGGAGCTATATCTAAATCTGAACCGATTTTCTCGAAACTTGGCATACATCATTCTGGACCTATTTCAGTACTCCATGCCAAATTTCAAGCAAATCGAAAGATATAGAGGGACTTTGGTGCCCCATTTACCTTAAATCGGACGAATATATATATATATATATATATATATATGGGAGATATATCTAAATCTGAACCGATTTTCTCGAAACTTGGCACACATCATTCTGGGCCTAATTCAGTACTCCATGTCAAATTTCAAGCAAATCGAAAGATATAAAGGGACTTTGGTGCCCTATTTACCTTAAATCGGACGAAAATATATATGGGAGCTATATCTAAATCTGAACCGATTTTTTCCCAATTTCAATAGGGTTCGTCCTGGGGCCAAATGAGTGACTTGTGCCAAATTTCATCCAAATCGGATTATAAATGCGACCTGTACTTTGTTTACAATTTAACATCTACAGACGGACGGACAGACGGACGGACGGACATGCATAAATCGACTCAGAAATTGATTATATGCACATTCTCAAAAGTAACCATGTGTCTATCTCGTTTCCTTTTGCCTGTTACAAACATATGCACAAAGACATAATACCCTGTACCACAGTGTGGTGAAGGGTATAAAAATGTTCAATAGGAATTGAAGCGGTTGCAACATCCTAACCTTAGTTGAGCTAAGACTACTCGTTTTTTATCGGGGCAGTTGGGAGGTGGTATCCAATTGTGGTATTCACACGGTAGTACTCTTCTGCTTCAGACCTGCCTGATAGGCTTCGTGATCTAGAGGTTCATGTTTGGATCTTTGAACGTCTCTCTCTCCCTCTCTAGGTCAATACTATCTCTCTTTACGTGCCTGGGTGGAGGAGTTCTGTCCATAAGACTATGGCAGGGATGTTCCTGACTTTAATACCCAAGCAAGAACCGCATTGACAACATATAATTGTGTCGATGAACGAGTAAGATTTTCGTCTGTTCATGATGACGGTCCACTGGAGTCATGAAAAGACACTCTGTTAGCGCTTAAGTGCTGCCGGCTAGCGACATGAAGACCTTCTCAGCTTATCGCGTAAAGCGGTGTCATGCGCAGACGACTGGAAAATGCTGTCAAGCGTTACAGCCAGTATCTTGAGGTAGTTTGTAGCCGGAATCACTTCTTCATTGACAATTTTGTTCAGCTGGAGCATCATTTCAGCCGTCCATGTGGTGAACAGTGTGATTGTTGATTTTGTGGTGGATATTTCCATATTCCTCAGCTGGAAGAAATTTACAAGAAATTTACCCGACGGCATTATCGATCTCAATGACGTACGTAAGGTGGAGGTTAGACAGTTCCGGAGATATGACCCTTCCTTGGGGAACTCCCTCTTTCTGAATTCCACATACGACTGGCGTCCACACATCTAGTCGTCGGTCGTCTCTATGTCCTCGAACAGCTTGGACATGGTTGACGGTATCCAAGGCTTTCGATAGGTCAAGTGCCACTGTTGTTGTGCTGTGAATCTTCAGTAGAGGGACCACCCTGTCTATTTTCCAGAAAGCTGTCAATTCAGTTGATACACGTGTCTAAATCCTTTAAATATCTTTATATAAATTCTATCCCGAAAAGTAGGCTAATGAGAAATTAGTGCCTAAAACCAATCTACAGCAACATTTAAATATTTTAGCTTCAGTTGTTTCGTTTAGGCGTTGAGTCAGCCACCGATCTGATTATATTTACGATTGCATCATTTTCAAGAGAGTTCCCATTGCAATTTTCCAAAGGAAAATCATAATTTTTTATAAATAAAGGTCCACACATCTGAACATAATCACAGCACAAATTTCAAAATTTCTTTTTTCACCGCAAAAAATTTAAAAGCACCAAATAAAAGCCCTGCAATATACCATTGAGCCATCCCTCTTAGACATTTATATTCAAATTAGTACAATTAAAAAGGGAACTCCTGCAAATATGGCGAGTACATCAACTTTTATTGGGATACTCATTAGGCATTCTGTTCAAAAGTGAAATTTTCCATATTTCTACCACAAAATTGACTCGCCGTTGGTGTTGTGACATTTAAGATAATTTTACAGTCATTAGGCAGCAAAAAATGTTGTTGGTGTTGTGTGTTGACTTCGTATCCGGGCTGTGATTCTAAACTGGGATAAATACATTAAACTCTTGGAAATGGCTAAAAATAAAGAACAACAGCCAAAACCACATACAGACTCTTTGATGACAGAGACGAGCAATATGGAATTCCAAAGCAAGCAAGCAAGGGAAACAAAAAAGTTAATTATTTAAATGCGGTAATAAAACAGGATACAAATTAAAAGAATAACAAATGGCTAATGTTTCTTGGGGACGCAGAGACATAGGTTAGGGGAGAGAGAGTGTGAGAACACATATGCTTATTGTTTGAAGGGGACAGTGGGACAATTGGTGGAATGTTCGTTTTTCTGCAAACGGATCAAAATCTGATAATATCCTGCCGATCGGATATATGATCATCTCTGTAGTAATCTATGTAAAATTTCCAGCAAATCGATTCTGAACCGATGTAAATCACACTGAACTGTTGTTTTTGTTGTATTTTGCTCGTCTTTAAACACCCACGTGGTCGATTGTTGTTTTCTTTCGGTCACAAACGCATAGTTCCCTGATTCGTCTCATGTGATGGTGGATGCACCGCGACCGATACATTCCTCGATTCTTAGATGCATCGAACTTTCTCATCCCACATGGAACTATATTATACTTTTGCGTCTTATACTTTTTAAGATAACGGGCGGGATTATAAAATAGTGTATATATCACAAAGTGGATCTATGCAGGCAGTGGATCTATGACCACGAAATACACATTTCACACCTTTTATTGGGGATGTTTTTCTGGAATCTGAAAACTCTAAAAAAAAATACTGCTATTTAGAGTGGTAAGATATATAATATGATACTATACCAAAAGGGCACCACTTTGGATATACACAAAAGCTCCTCCAGAAGATAGAATAAATGTATCATCTTTGGGGTACATGAAATCGGACATTTGTATAAACTCAAAACAAAATTATGTATAAAAGCTATATGTAAATCTCGCTTTAAAAAAAGGATGACTTGAATATCTGGCTTTGCCGACTATATTATAAACTACAACATTAAACACGGAATAATTGGTTTCCTTTCTTTTATGAAAGTACTTAGCTCCACCGCCACGTCAAGGCTTATTCCTTGGAGGAGTAAAACAGTTGAATAATAAAACACTACTAAAGTAGCGGCCATTCAACATGTTTCAGTTGTTAATATAGCCATCATGTAATGATGGTGGAAATAACATATTTAATATATCTTCATTGTCTGACTAAATTTTTAACAGGTGTTAAGAATTGGAGACAAAAAAATGGAATAATTAGTTTCCCTTCTAGTTTGAAAGTACTTAGCTCCACCGCCACGTCAAGGCTTATTCCAAGGAGGAGTAAACAGTCGAATGATATAAAGCTACTACGCAGAATAGCTTATCCTTCGACATGTTTTGGTTTTATTTTTACTTGTAATATAATTGCAAGAAAAACAATCAATTCAAGCAAATAGGATTGTCTTAAAACTGTTAACATAAGTTAGCAATTTAAAACACTTTTGATATGTATTCATTTTGATATACAAATAATATATCAAATGTACAATTGCATTTTATTTCTTGCTAAAATCATGTATTATAAACTAAGAATTTGTTACAGGTTTATTTAATATGTGAATACATATCACGTCATGGCATTTACTTAACTAAAAATTAATACAATAAGAGAAAATATTACAATTCAATTGGATATGTTAACACATATCGTGTCATGGTAACTATGTACAGTTTCGTATGTTATAGCATTTATTATGCTATCGTCAATATTACTGAAACACCAATCAATTTGTGTTAAACCTTTCGTTGTTGGTGTATTCAGAATAGAAAGAAGGTTGTTATTGTTTAGGAGTATTTCAGTTTCCGATTTTGTTCGTTGTCGGCATATATTGAAATCTCCTAATATAACAACCTTTTGAGAGTTTGTATTTATGCAGTTCTCCAAAACATAGTGTAGTTCATGATGAAGAGAATGCACCCCATAATTACTGTTTCGATATAAGACCATTATGTGAATATCTCTAATTTGAAACACCAGGAATTCAAATGTTTTATTATGTACATGGACCTTTTTTTGGTATTTATACTGAGTAAATTCTGAGATTTCATTTTTCACAAAAACAATTAAGCCCCGTTTACATCTTCGACTGCTTTGGTCCGTTGAATCCAGTCTCATTCTTGGCAATACTGTGAACCCTGGAATTTCATAGTTTTCATTATGCAGCGTCCAAGTTTCAACAAAACATAGTACGTCAGCCTTTAACATTACCGAATCATTCCGAATGTCTTCAATATGAGCATGAAGGCTTTGAACATTATGGTATACAATTTTCAAAGCAGTAATCTCATGCATAAACTCGTAATGGGTTTTAAGACACTTGTTCGTTCGTAAGTTTGTCATTTCCAATTGTACATTATCATTTTCTTTAAATGGCTTTGGTGGTATAAATGAACCCAGCAGAAAAAGTCCAGCAGCAGTAGTCGCTCTACTACAAGCTACATATAGTGCTGATCTACTCATGCGAGACTTCAAGTGCACGGCAACTTTTTCATACGTAGCTCCTTGGCTCTTATGAATAGTTATGCCCTCTGCTGGTACAATTGGAAACTGCTTCCGATCTATATTAACCTGTTCATTACGTTTATATTGAAAGCTTTTTACGCAAACATCAATTGGTGTCCATAATGATTCACACGGATGTCTTTTTTTGGAACGGGCTAAAATTCCTGTATTTTCCTGAGGAAATTTCATCCAAAGAGTAGAAGGTTTTCTCGTTGTGCCGATGAAATCTATTTCCATTAGTTGACCAGTAGCTCCATTCACCAAACCATCACTGGTGTCAATATTAACAGTTACCATATATTTAGCTGTAGTTTTTAATATCAACTGATATGGTAATCCCTGCGTTTCCGATACCTTAAATGTTTTCACAGATTCCAAGATTCTGTTCCTATTTTCATCTGTTAAACCCGTGGATTTCACAAAATCACATGCAGTAGATAGAACCTCTTCTGTAGGAATAGAGCTCAACTTCAAAGTATTGAATATGTTGACTTCATCATTGGAGCAAAACAGATGAATGGCTTCATCAGGAACAGCAGTCGGTGATACAATGCGCTGTCGCAAAAGGGAAACGTCATCATTGGTCATTTGTCCAGAAGCCATATTATTTAGAGCAATAGCAAACGATCGATCTTCTCTTTGGCGCATTATTTCTGTAAGTTCGAAATACTTGAATTTGTCCCACGTGGTGGTTCCATATATTGTAGCGTATGGATCAGTCGTTGGTGCTGCAAATATCCACCGATCACCAACAGGTGAAAGTTGCATTAAGTCTCCAAATACTAGTACCGATATACCGCCAAAATATTCAGAACTTTTGAATATTTGCTTTAGTCTTGCATCTAAATAGGAAAACATTTTTGCCCCTACCATTGACACTTCGTCAATAATCAGTAACCTCAAATTCATAAGTTTGGTGTAAATTGAATTTAAAGCATCAGGACCTAACGGCCTCAGTTCTGAATTTGACTGATTAACGGGAAGGGAAAACATTGAATGCAATGTTGCACCACCAATGCCAAATGCAGCTTTACCTGTAGGAGCTGTCAATAGCACTTTTATTGAAGTTGGGTCGGACCCTGGGATAGTATTGAGCCTTCTGTTAATGGTTTGATAGATAGCCGATATTAATCTACTTTTCCCAACACCTGCACCACCACCTACAAATTCATAAAATGTTGATCCACATTTTATATTATGGGAAAGATGTGTTAAGTACAATTTTTGCCTTGTATTCAAGGTTCGAACCATATTCAATAGATCGGAATCAGACATTAAAGGAGGAAGTTTAATTATCCGGATAGACGCTTCACAATTTTCATTCGATGTGCCATCACCCTGCGTATGTAATATGTTTACATTCGGATCTATGTCTGGCACCCCAAGAACTCTGAATTCGTCATCAACATTTCGTATTTCTTCTTCCTCGGCAATATCTTCTATTCTCTCTTCATCTCTTAGACGCTGAAGAACATTTTCGAGTTCTCGATCCTCAAATACATCGTATTTTTTTCTGTTCAACTCAATACGTTCTTTAAAAGCATTACAGGAAGCTTCGTTGTCATTTTGAAGTAAGTCAATATCTTCATTTCTCCAAGGATAGAACAGCATCATGAGCTCTCTAAAATAGTCACTTCTGTGAGTGTTAACGTTATATCGTCTGTAACGAATAACATGAGGCTTAACTTTTTCTTGGATGAATCCACTATTATCCTTCAATTGGAAAATGCCTAAAGTTTGCTCAGAATTTTCTTCGTGGTCGTCATGCTCTTCGTAGTCCCCTGTACTGGCATTGTTTCTGCGGGTTCTGGAATATTTATAATTGGCTGCGAAGTCTGCCAAACATAAATCTTCTAGTTCATCAGGTCTTTGAATATAGTGTTCTAAAATACCGACAGCATAAATATCAGAGGAATCGGGAGGTAAGTTCAGTAACTGTTCTCGAGGTCTCAAAATAAATACTCGTTCCTCCGGTCGCCCGGTATTGATATAAACTTCAGCGTTACTACTTTCGGAAAGCCGCATTCCTAAACAGCAATATGTGGCTTCTTGTGCTGATATTTCAGTACCCGAGATAAACTTATGAGCAATGTGCTGTAACTTTTGCTTTATAGAATAATTACCAGCTCGTATCTCGTCGACAGCATCACGAAGTATTCTGGATACACCACGATTTGATTTATTAATGTAGTTAATGATATAACTACAGCACGCATAAGGATCTAGGATATATTGAATATCCATATTTGCTCTGTGCAGTGACAATATTGTTGGATTGTATGCATTGACCATTTTATCTTCGAACCTTCTTTTTAAGAAAATTTTAGG